>NW_009954614.1:2987599-3017807 GCF_000747805.2 Chaetura pelagica
CCTCCTTCCTTCCTTCCTTCCTTCCTGCCTTCCTGCCTTCCTTCCTTCCTTCCTTCCTTCCTTCCTTCCTTCCTTCCTTCCTTCCTTCCTTCCTTCCCATAACAGATCATTTTTATAAAAGGCTTTCTTAATTAAGTATGTATTAACGGCCACTGGGACAGCAATGGAAGCACATGGAAACAAGCATGTATCGTTGAAGGACAGAGAATTAAAACTTTGAAGAGAAAAATCAAATTAGGCTTTTCCAAAAATTAGAAGACACACTCATGTAACTGAGAAAATTGATGAAAAGATACTACAATAAATTAAGTGCAGAGCTCAATCAATAGGATTTTTTGTAAGTTTAAAGGAATGTCAGCAAATATGTTTTAAATCAAAGTTCTTCTTCAGTTGGAGAATGGGAATTTCAGATGTGGTTTTTCAGTGATTATTTTATTCAGTCATTAAAAATTCTACACAGAAATTTTTTCATCACCTCTTGCAATCAGTGCAGTTGTCATGTCAAGAAATACACTGGAAAGCTTTACTGCATGTCTTGACCTGATACACTACAGCCACTCCTCCTGTGACCTTCTACAGAGTAGGTTTCAATATTATAGAACATAATGAGTCCTTTGAAACTAGTGAGGCTTACAGGATAATTTAGAGACATTAAAATACCTTCATAATTGAGGGACTATATATAATAATTCTGAAAATAGCTATTACTCTGTGATTATAATTATTTGGTGAAATGGTTTTTATTGTTATATGTATTAAAATATACATTCATTTCTGAAGAGTAATTAAATATTTTTTTCATTTATCAAAGCAAATTAAAATCTTCAAACTTATCTATACTGTAATTAAAATATAATAATATAATTTATCTTTTTATTATAAAAGGTGAAGGTGTAATAGCAAATCAACTATGGTGTATGGCTAAGGCCCGTATAGAAAAAATACAATTTATGCCACAGTAGTACTAACCATACTCAGATAACCCAGTTTCAAATACAGATTCAGTAATTTATTCTCAGAAACAAGGTAGGAAGATGCATTACTTTTCATGTCAATTATTTATTGCACCCACACCCAGTTTGGATAATGGGGAACTTAAGACAAATCTTTCAACTTGATAATTTTGCTATTAGCGAAGAAATATTAAAAAAGAGCTCTTGCACTTTTTAATGTGATTTACTGCCATTTTTTCTATATTTTTACAACAGCACAAGAAACACGGGTAAAAAAGAAACAACTAAGACTGTGTACTGTACCTAACAGTAAAATATTTTGCTCTAATTTATCTTCTGTTTATAATTATAAAAAAAATAAGGCTAACTTCTACCTTTTTGTTTATATCTGCTTTACTAAAAAGGACCAAGCTTTAGTGTTGGAAATAAAAAAGACACATTGTCAATCCATTTCGTCAGCCAATATTCAATTTGATGCCTCCAAATGCCGTTAGGTTTGAAGTTGCCTTGGGAAGACTTGCTGAGCAGGACTTTATATATTATCTTGGGTGAGACTTGTAAATGAGAAATTATTTTTATAAGGGTGCACTGTCCAGAGATAAATTTCATCCTTACTACAGATCTGGTTAATCTCACATCATCTTTCATTGCATGTTTGAGATTTTACCCAACTATCCACATGAAATTAACAATCCACTAGTCATATTAAAAACAAAACAAAACAAAACAAAAACAACAAAAAAAATTTCCTTTATATAGTTCTAAGTTCTAAGCTCCTGCTATGGTTTAATATATATATACATGTACATATATGTGTGTGTGTGTTGAATATACAAACTAATGCAGTAAAAGTTTTCAGCTATGCTACAACTTCTTACAAACTGCAGCTGAAAGTTCACAAGTTCAAATAATTCATAATTCCTGATTTAAGATTTTACACTGACCACTCACCCAGCCCCCTTCTCTTGTATAAAGAACTATAAGCTGATAGTGTTCTATTAGAAAGAGGTGGAATGAATGTGCAGTACCTACAAGCATATGCCTGAATATTCAGATTTTGAAAACTCTCAGGCTGAAAATAAAGTAATATTACTCTAACAATTTAAAAATTGTTATAGAAGCTTAAAAAATAAAAATAGTTTTGAAGAAGATATAATTGTTCCAAATATTATACTCTTAGTATTGGTCTGAGTTCAGATTTTATTTCATCTGAGCATTAAAAACATTTCTATTCCGCCTTTAATTATATTGCCACCCTGCTGAAATTGTTTGTTGGCAAGATTCATTTAAGAGTTGATCTGCATTTATAGCAGCTATCAGTAGTCCTGGCTCCCCATATCACTCTCATGCAATAATATGCTTAAAGTGTTGGTATGTAAAAAGCTGGAAGCACCATCTCAGAGGCATTACATGATCTGGAAGCTTTTTCCAGTAGAAGGAAAAAAAAGAAAAAAAAAAGTCATTTTTAGCACTGGTGACTACTCTGTTGTGCTGAAAACTCTGCTTAGGTAGTCAGCAATTAGCATTAGAACATTACATTGATACTTAAACTCTCTCCAGCTTATATTTCATCTGAGTTAGTTTTAAAACGAGCGACTCATATCTTGCCACTCTAACAAGAACATCCACAGGCTGCTGACACAAGCTGTTGATGCGGTTGTCATAGCTTTGTTCTGCACAAGGGTCTTTCACATGTGCCTTTCACTCTTGGTGCTCATATGTACATACTGGTCATACCTCCAAAATAGAGTAGATGTATTTAATGAACTGCTTCATTTTGTCTGTGAGTCATCTAGATAAGGATTTATTGGAGAATACCTTTACCAGGGTGTATGCTCACAAAGTATAGTGGGCGCATGTACCCGGCAAGCAGACACACTAATGATACAGTACATGGACCACTGTAAAGACAGTGTCAAATGAGAGCCTCTGAATGACTGCTAGAAATAACTTAACATTCTGCAAATTCTGCTGCTTTGGTGGAATGAAAAAAGAAAGCACTGTGGCATGTAGGTAGCACAGGATCTTTAAAATCTGAGTCTATACATAAAGATGAACTAAAAATTATAGATGAGAAAATAAAAAAATCTTCAAGGTGAACAAAAAAAAACAACAAAAAACAAGGAGGTAAAAAAGATAAAACCAGATAGAAGAGGAAAAAAGAAACAAATAAAACCACATAAACTTAGATTAAGTTAGAAAGGAAGACAAAATTCAAAGATTCAGATCAGAAAGCTCAGAGAACCAAATGTGTATGATACTTACTAACTAATACAGATATCTCAAAATTTTGTACTCCAGTCATCTGTATTGTCAGCATTTAAATACTGAAAAATAATTTCTGAAGTTATAAGAGATATAATATATAAGGAAATAGACTAAGACTCTACATTAGCTTTAAATGAATACTTAACACAACAGGAAAATTTTCATATCTTATTAATAATTACTATCCTTAATATCACTATTATGGTCTCTAACTGCGCTCCTTCCTTCTAACAGTGCTACAATGTTGTTACATTATTCATCTTAAAAAACAAACGAGCCTACAACCTTTCTTTTATATATGGAATAAGTATGTTTTTCTTGCACTTCTTTTATTTATTTTTTTGTTTCACATGAGTGAAAATACTCCCAGAATTTAAAAGAATATGAATGTATGCCTATTTTTATATACATGTGCATACTATATATTTCCTATTATGTGTACTAGATTTTATGTGTATATTATATTATTTTACTCTTTTATATAAGATGTGTATTTTATGTTATGTGTATGTATTAATTCAAACCCATAGCTTTATATAATATCTATAATCCATTATTTTATTCTATAAAATATATATATAGTGATACATGTGTGATATATGTATAAGTAATATACTATAACATATATAAAACAAATACATTACTGCTTGTAAAATATAATGTACTTTGATACATTTGAACAATAATGAGTAAAATCAAGTTAAAGTAATATGTTCAGTCAATTGCAAAAGGAAAGATGATAACACCTTAATGGAATACTCTTGAGAAACTTGTGAATAATATTCTTTTAGGGAATTAAAGAAACTAAGTATAGCTAAAGTAACAGTTTACAGGAAGTTATGCAAACCTTGAGGTAACCCTCTCATTTATGACTTCTGAAGTAAAAGATTCCTATTACTCCTACGATGAAAGTGTTGTAGTACAGAAATAAATTGTGAATCCTGTATGTTTCTGAACTGTGCAACAACTGCATGTTGAGTCTTTATAGTATTTTAATTAATTATGTGAGTTTCATAAGATCCTGGAAGAATGTACACCAGACAAGTAACTACCCAAGGTATTCCTCAGTAATGTACACAGAAAACCTCCTGGGGAAAAAAAAACAACAACAACAAACATTAACAAACAAACAAACAAAACAAACAAACCAATCCCCCCCAAAAAAAACAAACAAAAAAAAACAAAACAAAGAAACAAACCAAAACAAAATAAACCAAAAAAAACCCCAACCAAAACTCCCAAAAATTAACTAGCCCACAAGGCAAAGAAACCAGTTACTATAGGGTATTTTTAACTCATTCCTTCACACAACTGCCAATGTGCATCTTCTAGATAACATCATTACACAATTACAATGAACTAAACAAATACACAAACCCTGTTTATAGCAGAAGTGTTTCTATGTAGTATTTCGTTTCAATCATTGCTGGAAACAGGAAACATTTTGAAATGTCACAAATTCGGGTGGGTGTGGGGGAAGGATTCTGAGTGAAAGAAAGCAATAAGGAGGGAGCTGTTGCTGTTTTTGTTTTGCTGTGGGAGCACAGCCAAAAGAGATTTGTAGTTCAGTGAATGAGCAGCAGAATAAACTCCAGCTGTGAACATGTGCTCAGCAAGATTCAGTCAGGTCCCTAGCAGCAAACTGCGTAGGTCACCAAACTATACTGACATGCTCTTGTCTTGCCCACCTCGTGGAGCATGCCAAAGCAAATGGTAACAGAGGCAACCCCATTCTTATCCTAGGAAACCAAACAAAATTTTCATGACCATTCCTGGGAAGTTTGTGCGTGCAAATCTTTCATATTCAGTACAACTCTTGCCATTTAGAAGAGGTTAGCACACGTAGCCAGTCACAGCATAAACTGGCAACACGACTATGACTACTCCTCCTTAAAAACCTCATAAGCCTTCTCTTCAAAGAGATTTATGAATAATGGGAACTAAATAATTCATGGCACTGCAGATGCCAGTCCAAATAGCCTCTTCTTTTTTCAGGTTTCAGTTTGTAGATGTGTGATCAAAAGCCTTCATCAGTCATGACAGTGGCATTTGTACTCAGTCCAAACAAACCGCATTTGCATCTGAATGTTTTTCATTGAAATCAGAGATATAATATGCAAGCCAAGTTCCAACTAAAAGGTGTTTTATGCTATTAAAATTCAGTCAAATTAAAGGCTGAATGCAACCTAAAAGGTCTACTCTCAGAACAGTAATTTGACACACCATAAATAAGATGTATTTTTTAGTTAGAATACCTCAGCACTTGTCTGAAAATTTTACACAGCATCTTAACAGCTCTGCCTCTTGAGGAATAGAGAAAAGTCCTGCATGTAAATTAATGAAGCCAACAAAAACTTAAAACGCTGCCACCAGTTCAAAGATTTCACTTACTCTTACACATTTATACAAAACCAAGTATGTAAAAGTAGTTGCTCTGTGAAGGCAACATTAACCTGGAAGAACTTGCTACTACATTTTTTAGCAAATAGATACAAATCTTGTAGATTAATTTTTTTACCCTGTTTTATTAATCCTGTTTATAAATAAGTTAAGGATTATTATTTGGCATGTCCATTGCTCGGTCTGCTACTACATTTAAAAGTACTACAAGTAGTACCTCAAAAAATAATGAAGGAAAGAAACCAGTCCATAAAGATCTAAATCACTAAATGGGAAAGAAGTCACAGGAATTTCACCTTGGCAAGAGAAAAAGCTGAAGAGTCAGCTTAACATTCTTGATCTTGCAAAGGGAAAATGATTACAAGCCTCATAAATTGAGCATAACTTTAACTTTAAACAGATTATTAATATTAAGATCCTAAAATGCCTTTTTCTTATGAATCTTAGTGGGTGTAAATAAGACAACTCTTTTTAATTGTCATGAGGGTTTACTATAAATCCCTTACTCTTTATCTTTTGGTTGGTTTGTTGGTTTTGGTTTTGTTATAAAGTTCTCCTGTTGTATTTAGCAATGACGTGAGCTGGTGCAAGAGGACAGACAGGGAAATTAGATATTACGTATGACCCCCTACTGAAGAATGTCACAGGTCAGTCTTTTCATTTTAAGTACACCTGGACTGGTTTGTTTTTTTTTGTTTGTTTGTTTTCTTTTTTATTAAATAAAAATTACATCAGTTTACTTTGCAGAAAACAGAACACCATAAATCAGTTATCCAAAATATACTGAGGTCTTAATTTTAAAGTCTTTAAATTTAATGTAATAATTCATTTATGCACCACACATGAGATACATTACAACAATCCCACTGATGTTTATATTCATTCATATAATATATATTTAAATATTTAGAGAATGCATGATTTTAAGGTATCAATAGTTTCAACATGGAAAGAGTTTGCATGAATAAAAGTTAATAAAAAGAAGAGGAAGGTACTCAAGAAAGCAGGGCTACTCCACAGCATGAAGGTACTTCTTAGGCTTATCAGGAAAACAATAGGGAATTACTTGACAGACTAGCACAACACAGCACTAACACTGTGAATGTTAATGAGTAAAATTGAGGAATAATGCTGGAGGATCATATATTGGAAGATGACACTGATGAGGGCAGATGTAGAAAAATTATCAACTTCAGACCCCTAGAGCAGAGTGAATGAAATCACATCCTTGTGTTCTGGGAAACAGAACAGGCAACTTGGACAGAAATAAAAAAAGCCTTTAATTATCTAAAAGTAAATTCAGAAGTGGCATTATTATAGAAAACAATGCAGAGATAATTCAGAAATCAGTTTGTTCAAAAACATAAACAGCTGGGTTTAATAATAGACACAGTGAATCAGAAATGAAGAAAAGCTTTGCAACAGAAGATTATTGAGCAATTCCAATTGCATTATTAGACTTACTACTGAACAATGGCAAATAATCTGTACTTTAGAATTATTTGAATAAAGGAAAACAATAATTTAGATTGATAAGCTACAAGAGTGTCAAAAAATGAGCTTTCACAGTGTTACTTGGCCTAGATGTGTTTCAGAGATATTTGGTTATGCTTTTACCATGGCAAAAGGTAACTTTCCCATTCCTTCATTATTTTTAAAATAACAGTCTTAACACAAGACCAAAACATAATTTGAAAAAAAACCAAACAAACAACAAACCTTATTGTTTTTAATTACACAGTGCTACATTCCAATATTTCTATTCATATTCAGTAAGCTCTCATTCTGCAAATTCTCTCATTGTTTTTTATAACTCCCATGGCACATGATGGTTAAATTCCATTACATTTGGGAAAGGATAAGAACACAACCAGACTATCAGACAATTAAAGCCAGTACCACTGGCAAAGCAAACGTAGTGGCTGACTGCAAGTTCATTTAGAATGATTGGTATTTCATTAACCAAATTATAAATTTGAACTTTTTACATCACAGAGTGAAATTTTACATATAAAAAGTAATTATGCAAAGCAAAAACTGCAGTGCCATATCTTGTTCTGCAGAAAATAGACATTAATATTTTTAAGCTTTTGGGGTGTTTTTGTTTCGTTTGGTATTTTTAAGGAAGGGAAATATGGTTGTGCTGTGCAGAAAAATCTCAGCAACTTTGTATCTTTCTAGTTAGCCAACTAATAATCTTTCCAGTTACAATGATACTTTAAAAAAATATTTTGCTGCACATACAGTTTAGCTTTCAAGTATTATCTCGGTTGACTTGGAAACATGTTCTTTAAATGGGAAAATTATAGTAAGTATTTCCAATCACTTTATATGGCTTTCAATCAGAAATGTAATCTGATATTAAAAGAGAGAGGGAAAGGAAGGAAAAGGTTTTGGCCTGTGCAGCATGAACAATGTTTAGCTTGCAATTGAAAACGTATTTTAAGCAAAAGGTGTACAGGAAAGAAACAATTCAGGCTGGCTTATGGAAAAAAAAAGAATAATCCTCACTGAAAATTACAGGGATATTTCTATTTATTTAGCAGGCTATGAATCAGGCAATAATTACACCATTAGATTACTGAAAGAAAATAATAGTGATTTAGGGAAAATAAATGGGAAAAAAAAAGAGGAAACAGTCCTAGACTGAGCTGTGTAATCTGATAACAACCTTGGCTAGATTAAATTGTATTTTTCAGCATCTTCTAATGCAGCAATTATCAGTAGTCACAAGTATGTAATATTAGATACTTATTGAGTAAGATGGATAATTATTGTCTTATAAAAATCATTAATAAAATAAATTAACCATGACATTTTATCATAGAGATTATTCATAACAAATACAAACAATTTCTTCAAACACTTGCTACCCAGAGAAAGTGATGACTCATATAGTAAGATCTAGGAATCAATATGCAACCAATACAGCCACAGCAAACAGATACCTCATTAAATTGATGCAATATTAATTAATTAATTAATAAGCAGAGCAAGCAGACAGAAGATGCTTTGGCACTTGACAGGTGTTTCCTGTGGTCAATCTGTTGTTCACATCAGTATGTTGAGAATCAGTTCAACTAAAAGGCAACTTTCAGGAAGGTGATCATGGGCTCCCAATGCCATGATTTTACTCCCAAAACCGCCACATGTCATTCCACCCTAAAACTCAGTGGTGTATTGAGAAGCAGCACGTAGCTTTACCAGGGAATTATGTTTCTAAAAGCTACATAGTTAATTCAAGTAGGGAAAACTAGTTTTTGAAAGGATAAACCATCTGCCACTAAGAAATGCAGGGTCTTTTATACATATATAATTACACATAAGACAGACAGATGAAGGTGAGTGCATGCCATCAAAAGTCCATGAAAACTGTATTAAGAATAACCTCAAGTAATTTAAAAACAGGAAATTCAGAGCACTGGAGGAGACATTAAGGACATAAAAGTATAAAAGTAATGAAGAGAATTAAATACCAGAAGATAATTACCTTGACATGATAAATTTTTAAACACTAAGCCTTGAATGATAAAATTTTGGAAAGACACATAAATTTATTTAGACCATAATCACATTTTGAATTAAGTTACCATAAATCTAGACTGAATGTTCCTGTTCCCTGTCCATCCCCCAACGACTCACTCCCCCTCCATTCACTGTTAAACCAGGACCAGTACATTTTTAACTATGTGGAGAATCAGATGAAGGAACTGGTGCAGTTGAAAACAATTTCTTTGCATTGCTGTGTTTTGGATTCATCGTGTTTTGGACTCCGTCCTCTTTGTAGGTCTACTTACTGCCTACATTTCTTCACTGTATTAACTATAACTGTTTTATACTCCATTCACAACTTGAAACTTTCAGCATCTGCAAACAGCAGATATTTAAGTTACAATTAATTAACTCAATGATTATGCTAAATTTGACTGACACTTAACTTTGAAATTTTAGCTTTTGAAAAATGCACTTTAGCCAGAACACAGATATACTATCAGTAATAGAGCTACTTTAGGTAGATAATAAGATTACTAGCATTTGCAGGCTTATTGCATTATTAATTTTGGACTGAAGTGGTTCAAAAGAAGGTAAGGGGCTGGGGGTTATGGGAGGAGGCAGCTCAATTAATATATGAAATCACCCTATTAATTTATCAACTGGGAGAAAGTATAACAAAATAATGAAGGGCATAGTGAAAGCTACCCAATTTCTATTGAACCTTATTCCCAGAGTGTGAAAAATCTGCTTCTATGAAAAGATACTAAACTTCCAACTGCAAAAAGGACCCTCTTTTCCAAGGCAATGTTTAATTAATTGATGGAGTTACTGATGTGAATATTCATTGAGACAAATATTAAAGCTCCTTTTCAGAAAGGCTGGATAATTTTCTGATGATAAACAACACTGGCAGTTTTGTAAGCAAAGACAATGATGTAAGAGTAATTAAATCTCATGCTTCAAGGTATAAGTAGAAACCATCTGCCCCAAGTACAGCATGAACTGTTATTAACAACATTTGCTTCATCCTATAAATGTATACTCCTAGGTGAATTATGTTACCTGTCCTGCTTCTTAACCTATTTGCCACTGTCAAGGGCAGCATATGAGACAGGAAGATCCATGTGTTGACTTGGTTTGGCAGTGCCTGCATTTCCATGTTAAGTGCTACAATGCCAACAGAAAAGTAAATGCAGAACAAAATCTCCCTCCAACTACCTAGTACCAAATACCCATCCACCTATTAAAACTTTAGAAGACTACAGGATCATCAGTATTATCCACATACTGCAGTTGATACTGCAACGGAGAAGAGAGCAGAGAAAAAACATTATGCAAAAAAAGTGTTGGACATAAAAAATGTATGTTGCATTCTTGGAAAAAACCTTATTTCTAAAAAGAATTACATTATTTTAAAATGTATTTGGGCACAAGCTGTGTAACAAGTATGCATTACTTCCCATATTTTTCTATGCCTTCCTCTGTGCCCAAACACTTCAATAAACTGAAAATTTAGAAAACATGAATAAAAGCCATTATCCAGAAAAAAACAATAGAAGGGGGGAAAAGTGGAAGGAAGCACACGTGGAAAGCCACAAAAAATTGCATGAAGCTTGACGGTCCTTTCTTTATCTAGATATTTAGCAGAATACTTAAGGCTCTACACAGCACATTTCAGAATGTTCAGTTCACAGTAATAGATATCATTTTTCTCAAAGAAATATGATATCAAATAGATTTATATATTGATTACTTTGTGGCACCTATTTTTCTATACATACACCTAAATATAAAATACCAAAAATTATTAAGACCTTTTTGTAGAAGCAGTCTAGCAACGCATTTAAACCACTAAAGCCTGTACATACATACACCTTCCCACAAATGGCAAACACCACTACTAAAGGAAATGTTGAGTAAAACACCATTAAAACAATCGAGTAGGTAAAGTACAGGATCATGACATATTTCCCAATGAAATGTTTTCATACTTTGCAATACAGTAACTCAGGACAGCCTGCAAAGAACTGCAATCATAAGGCAGCTCACCTATACCTGAAATCCAGGAGGCTGCATTATTGGTTCTTTCTGCATTCCACTGGTTAGAAACTCATCATTAAGGAATCTAGACTAAAAATTCCTGACTGTCACTGGAATTTGTCAGGGAGGCTGCTGAGAACTGGCACACTGCTCTGCTGCTGCTTTCTTTCCAATTAATGCAGAGAGTGCTGAGGAGAAGTCAAGCCACACTGCCTGCTGTCCCTGCACATTTCCAGAGTAAGGGCATGAGCTTTCTCAACCTTTCATGCTCCTCAGTTCTCCCAAACAAATGACAGTGGCAACACTGACGACAAACAGGTTGCAGAACCCCTGTAACAAGGGTCTGAGTAAATGCATTTCAAGTTAGATTCAATATTCTCACATGCCCCTAGGCTTTCAGGAGTTGCCATTTGCAGCGTCATCAGTATAATGTGCCTTTCTGAGTTATTTTATCTGCAGTTTCTGTACTCAATGAATAGAAGTTATATCTATGTTCAGAGTTCACATAGTAAAAAGAAAATAAGCAGCTCCTTCCTGTGAAAATTTTCCACTCTGTTACATAAACAAAAGTAGAAAACTGTTGATACCTTTTTTGAAAGAGTACCCTCTAATTTTTAGTCCTGAATTAAAACTCTGTGTCTGCAATTAAAAAAAAACACAAACCCAAAACAGAACCCCCACCTCCTTCTTATTGTTAACAGCTTTGTGCTATGACAGACTTAGCCAAAAATAGATTAATAGTAATCCTGCCCATTTGGGTTTGAGAGAGATCTTCAGAATTGCTAACAGTACTATATAGAAGACACATATTTTTGTGTCTAGATTTAGTATACCTCTAACAACAGCTTCACAACTGAACATGCTTTGACCAGAGGTTAAAAACTGATGTCCTCCAGAGGTCTATCCCAGTCTAAACTGTTCTGTAACTCTGATTAAGTATCTGTTATATAATGAAGGACAATTTGAAGGTAGAGGCAAAATCTTTTATTAAATCAGTTGGTAGGCATAGAAAAAGTAATACAAATTTACCAAAACAAATATCAGGAAATAAAAGTGGATTAGTAAAGTGGAGGTAGCTCAGTTGCCACTCTTTATCATCCAAAGGCTGAGAGGGTTATAAAACATTTAAAAAGTACAATTAAAAAAAAAAATAAAATACCAGTGTGCAGTAGAATATTCAGTGCTCTGGGGCTCAGCAGAAACACTGACATTCATCCATCTTCACTTCAGCTTTATAACCCTAGTTAAAATTTGAGCATTATTTGTCTCTTGCAGAAAGTGTGACAGCAGACATGCCAGATTCAAGCCTGGCACCATAACACACGGGGCTAGGAAGTCACTCACTGGCTAAGAGCATTACAGCCATCACTGCTCGCAGCTGTAGCCTGGTTTCCTTTAATACATGTATGCTATCACGGAATCCTTTGAGGACTGAGGAGCTAGTCTGCTAAGGCAATTTTTGTCACTTCAGAAATGTCATTATTGTCTGCTCTTGCAGCAGATGGGAAACTTTTTCCATGAGGGTAGTCAAACACTTGAACAGGGTCCCAAGAGAAACTGAGGAATCTCAGTTTCTTGGAGATGCTAAAAACTTGTTCATTTAAGGCCTTAGTAACCCCACCTAACTTCAGAATTGGGATTGCATTTCTCAGGCAGTTGATCACACAACCTACAGAAGACTCTTCTAGCCTAAGTTAATCCACCATTAGCTCCATCAAGAATCACTAATGTTACATGCAATAACCTCATCTTCAAGTCTGCACTCCTTAGCTTCAGCTTTATCTTGGGTATAAGAAATTACATGTTGCATACACTGAAATACTACAAGGACTTTTGATCACAGTAGAAAATGAATGATCTATCTCACCATACAGTTACAGTTCCAATATTTACTAATTGCCCTGATTCTTGAATCACCTAGAGGAAAAAAAAGTTAAAGCTGTCCTTGAACTATATTAGGAATTAAAGATATTAATCTTGATGGAATTAAGATTTTAATTGCCATGGCATCTCAATTGGGGCTGAGTACAAAAGGAATCAATTTTTTTTCCTCTGCTTGTAAATTAAGAATTTTTATAAGAAGGAAACCTTTAATCTTGCATGAAAAACAGGTTATTTGGCAGATAATATATAGCAGGAGACTCCGTGTAGATTAGAAAGATGTAAGAATGATATTAGCTCCATAAAGTTGCATTTATGTTGTCTACAAGTTTTTAGAATTTTAATTGGACTTACTAGCTAGAATTTTAAAACTACTTATTCATTTTATATTACACTGTAAACTGGTTTGTGTTAAGTTTAATTCACAGGTACCAAGCAAAGGCATGCCAAACCCAAGGAACAAGAACAGTCTTGCAGTGCTGTTACCACCAAACTTTTTCTTATAGTAAAAAAGTATAAAAGGGTGCTAACAAGCCAGTCTGGATTTTGGAAATGGAAAAGTTTGCTAGAAAGATACTCAGCCTCAGCCAGGAAGTTTGACTCATGGTCAAACCTGACCAACAAAGCTCTACAACATACAGAGGCCGGAAACAGTTATAACCTAGGGTGTAGTAAACAATGAAGAAAACACCAAAAAAGTTTACCTACTTCCCCTGCTTTCACCACAGAAAGCACTGTCCAGTTTTTCAAATGCTGGCTTAATCTAGCCACAGTATCTCAGACACATGCAGAGATCAGATTTCTCATTCCAGACTAAGACAGGCAGCAAAAGTCCAGAATCCGACACCACTTAACAGTGACTCTCTTTAACAATTTTCTGAGACATTATTATGCTCATCCCCAAATGTTTCCATAATATATATATTACAGAGTACTCATTATTAGAGTTTTGGGTTTTTTTTTTTTTGTGTTGCTGTCAATACATTTGCTAAAATCCATCGATATACTTGATTTCCACTGCCACATACAAGGTTTATGGTAACCAGCATGTAACGAATTTTCATCCCTTTGCTCCTTTTCTGCCTCAGTGCCAGTTCATGTTCCTTTTCATAAGTAACATTCAAGTTCCTGACTGTCAGGGCTGCAAATTGCATTTTGCATCACGTCACATCTTACATTACAGATGCTAAGACTATGTTTGTCTTTTCATGTAATTGCAACTAAAAAAAGAAGTTACAGTTTTAAATTAGTTTATAAGAGCAAGTAAAACAAGATCATATTTTACATTTGAAGTTATGAAATTTCTACTAAAGATCTTATTCAAAAACCATCTACACACGTATTCTTTTCATTTTTAATCTGTTAAGACACACACGGCATTATCTAAGTGAGAAAAATATCCCTGCAAATGGTTATGAGTGGCAGTTTTACACTGGTATTAATGAAACACCTTGGATATACTGGAACTTGATGGAAAAGTCTCCTGACCTTAGAAATCAGTGCAAGATGAATCTGCTTCAACTTCTCTTTGCAGATTAGGGGACTTCGCTATTGACTGTAAAGACAGGCTCTCAACTTTACCATGAGGAGTGAGAGCTACCATTTAAGTTACAATGCAGCTGGATGTTTGGCACTGTGTGCACCTTGACATGTTTTCGCCTTCCTGTTTTTGAGCTTGTGCTGCTTTTTACACATCCTCGTGTAACTGGAACTCTGCCTGATGTGAAGCGAGGTGCACAGTTTGGGCCTGTTTAGGTCAGCAGTATGGAAAGACTAGGAAAAGGGAGGGTTGTGTGGTTATGCTACTCAGACTTATTCACATCACTGAGGTGTCTGACTTCACTAAATGGTGTCTTAATCACTGGAAAAGCTGAGGGAGTAGAGGCTTCCTCTCTGGCTTTCCCTTTAGAGGAACTCTTCTCTCCCTCATTTATTATGGAATCTTTTAAAACAGGTGCTCAGGGGTAGGTAAGATGGATATTTCCCTGAAGATACTTATGATGTTGCATTAAAGATGCTTTTTAAAAGTCTCTGAAGACTCTACCATTTGATCACAATACAGAGGAAAGAAGAGAGACCTTACAAAAAAATGGAAGGAACAGAATACCCAGTAGGACCAGAACCCTGGACTTCCACAGGGCAAACTTTGGCCTCCTCAATCAACTCTTAAGGGAAATCCCATGGGACAGGGTGCTAGAAGATAAAGGGGCTCAAGATAGCTGGTCAACATTCAAGGACCACTTCTTGCAAGCACAGGATCAGAGCGTCCCTATGGTTAGAAAATCTAGCAAGGGAGCTAGGAGACCAGCATGGTTAAAAAAAGGAACTGCTGGGCAAACTTAAGTGGAAAAGGAAAATCTACAGATCATGGAAGGAGGGGCTGGTCACTTGGGAGGAATATAGGACTGTTGTCAGAGGATGTAGGGAGGCAATTAGGAAAGCTAAGGCCTCCTTGGAACTTAACCTTGCAAGTCAGGTTAAGGATAATAGAAAGGGCTTTTTCAAATACATAGCTAGCAAAACTAGCACTAGAGGCAATATTGGCCCACTGAGGAATGAGGTGGGAGCCCTGGTGACAGAGGATATAAAGAAGGCAGAGGTGCTGAATGCCTTCTTTGCCTCTGTCTTCACTCCTGCAGGGTCTCCCTATGAGCCCCAGATTCATATAGCCCCAGAAGAAGTCAAGATAGAGGAAGAGTTTGACATGGTAGATGAAGATTGGGTTAGGGATCAGTTGAGTAATCTGGACATCCATAAATCAATGGGTCCAGATGGAATGCACCCAAGGGTGCTGAGGGAGCTGGCGGAGGTCATTGCTAGGCCACTCTCCATCATCTTCAGTAAGTCATGGGCAACAGGTGAGGTGCCTGAGGACTGGAGGATAGCAAATGTCACTCCAGTCTACAAGAAGGGCAAGAAGGAGGACCCGGGTAACTATAGACCGGTCAGCCTCACCTCCATCCCTGGAAAGGTGATGGAACAACTTGTTCTTGGCACTATCTCCAGGCACATCAAGGACATGGGGGTCATCAAGAGCAGTCAACATGGTTTTATCAAGGGTAAATCATGTTTGACTAACCTCATAGCCTTCTATGAGGAAATTACTAGGTGGATAGATGATGGTAGAGCGGTAGATGTGGTTTATCTTGATTTCAGTAAAGCATTTGACACCGTCTCCCACAGCATCCTTGTAGAAAAGTTGATCAGGTATGGGTTTGGTGATCAGGAAGTGAGGTGGATTAGGAACTGGTTGAAAGGAAGGAGTCAGAGAGTTGTAGTCAATGGGGCAGAATCTGGTTGGAGGTGTGTGACTAGTGGAGTCCCACAGGGGTCGGTACTGGGACCGGTGTTGTTCAACATCTTCATCAACGACCTGGATGAGGGTATAGAATGTACCCTCAGCAAGTTTGCTGATGACACTAAGCTGGGAGGAGTGGCTGACACACCAGAAGGCTGTGCTGCCATTCAGAGAGACTTAGATAGGTTGGAGAGTTGGGCGGGGAGAAACATGATGAAATTCAACAAGGGGAAGTGCAGAGTTTTACATTTGGGGAAGAACAACACCATGTCCCAGTACAGGTTGGGGGCTGAACTGCTGGAGAGTAGTGTAGGTGAAAGAGACCTGGGGGTCCTGGTAGACAGGAGGATGACCATGAGCCAGCAATGTGCCCTTGTGGCCAAGAAGGCCAATGGCATCCTGGGGTGCATTAGAAAGGGTGTGGTTAGTAGGTCAAGAGAGGTTCTCCTCCCCCTCTATTCTGCATTGGTGAGGCCACATCTGGAGTATTGTGTCCAGTTCTGGGCCCCTCAGTTCAAAAAGGACAGGGAACTGCTCGAAAGAGTCCAGCGCAGAGCTACGAAGATGATTAGGGGAGTGGAACATCTCCCTTATGAGGAAAGGCTGAGGGAGCTGGGTCTCTTTAGCTTGGAGAAAAGGAGACTGAGGGGTGACCTCATCAATGTTTACAAATATGTAAGGGGTGAGTGTCAGGGGGACGGAGTTAGGCTTTTCTCAGTGATGACCAGTGATAGGACAAGGGGTAATGGGTGTAAATTGGAGCATAGGAAGTTCAAGGTGAATATCCGAAAAAATTTTTTTACTGTAAGAGTGACAGAGCACTGGAACAGACTGCCCAGGGAGGTTGTGGAGTCTCCCTCACTGGAGACATTCAAAACCCACCTGGATGAGTTCCTGTGTGATGTACTCTAGGTGACCCTGCTCTGGCAGGGGGGTTGGACTAGATGATCTCTCGAGGTCCCTTCCAGCCCCTAAGATTCTATGATTCTATGATTCTATGATTCTATAAGTTATACATTTGGTCTAATGTTGGAAACAAAGACCAAGGCATGTTGCTATCAGTGGACTGATAGATTTGGAAGAGAAACAGAGAAGGTAATCTGGGGGAACACTGGAGGTGAAAACTTTTTGTAGATTCAAAACCCACCTGGGTTCCTATGTGATGTACTCTAGGTGACCCTGCTCTGGCAGGGGGGGTTGGACTAGATGATCTTTCAAGGTCCCTTCCAGCCCCTATGATTTTGTGATTCTATGATTCTATGATTCTATGAAAATGTCTGTGGCTTAGTATTAGTACTACTGAAAATCTAATTGTACAAAACACGCATGTATGCAGCTTAAGCAGTTAGTTAACCTAGGCTGCAACTTTTAAATTATCTTTAGAGCAGCAACAAATGGCTGGACTGTACATTGCAATTTGGATGATCACTTCCATGAGTAGAACAGCAGATGGTGAGAGTCTGCTACAACTACAGAGCTGACTGCACCCAGCACTATAGAAAAACTGTAACACACATACTTCTTGTCTTGAGAACTGCTAAGCTGCTGAAAAAGAGAACCAGGTCAGCAAGAAAGTTGCATAAGCCCTTAGCACATACCTTGCATGACTTTATAAGGAAGGAGCAGAGCGCATGCCTAGAATAATGAGAAAGGTATTTCTGAGAAAACAAGGAGTGGATAACAGAAGAAGAATACTGCAAAGCAAACCAGGAGAAGAAACAGGCAGAGTGAAGTAGAACAAAAGGAAGAATAACATAAGCAGGATAAATCAGGCTGAGGCTATTCTGGGAAAAGGATTAGAAGGAAAAAAAGACTCCATAGTGTTCAGATTCAATAGTGACAAACCAAATGAAAGAAAAAACCTCTGTGAAATCCTTGACTCAGGTTAGAGTGAACAAAATCTTCAAACTCCCTTCATGCTGACACAGCTATCTGCCTACCTGTGATTACAAAAAGTGAGAGACTGACTCAGGAGAGACTTAAAAGTCTTTTCTTTAGTCTTCTGGGGAGCACAAGGGTGAAAAGTATGGAAAACAGGGGTCAGAATAATAAGAAAATCTCCACACAGTTTTTACTTAGCTTCCTGACAATGTCTTCAACTCTTACCAGAGGAAGTAAAGGCAATATCAAAGCATGAAAATACCAATCATCGGTTCAAATATGACCTTTTCTATGTATTACTGCAGTGATTTGGACACATTGTACAAATTAACTTACAGAAGAGGGGTCATGATATTCTTGAAACTTCTTGGATATTGTTTAAAAATAATGAATACAAGTGTAAGTGATGGTTGTCTCCACATTTTATGAATTAGTAGTCACCTTTACTGGAGACATTCAAAACCCACCTGGATGCATTCCTGTGTGACATAGTCTAGGTGACCCTACTCTGGCAGAGGGGTTGGACTAGATGATCTTTCGAGGTCCCTTCCAACCCCTAGGATTCTGTGATTCTGTGACCAGTGTGTTACAGTCTAAAACCAACCATAGACAGCATGCATTTGGTTAGTTAGGCTACTACAAAATTATCAAAAGCAACAGAAACCAGTTCAACTGATACTAATTTGGTTTTCTAAATTGTTAGGCAGGTCTTGCTGCAGTATTTTGTTGGGATTTTGTTAGTTGTTTTTTTGTTAGATTCCCCCCCCCCCTTTTTTCTTTTTCTTTTGTTTTCCCCTGAAAAAGGGATGTTGAGTAGAAACTGTCTTATATAACAAATTGTTTCCTGAAGGAGTGATTTAATTAGCTATTATTTTTAAAACAGTACTAGATTAGCTAGGAAATCATATAATAAAACTATGCCATACACACCATAAAGTAAGTAGCACAACAGAAGGAGAGATGAGCAAGAACAATCTCTAGCTTACTGGGGAACAGGCAATTGACTAACCACAGTCATCTTCTTGCAGGAGACTACTACACTCTTCCACTGAAAACACAACTGCATCAATACCTTCAAGGTGTGCTCATCAGCAGGATGAAACTAATCATGAAGAATATTCTCTTTTCTACTCAATTAAAAATATTCTGTTGTTTCAATGAGTTGCATTTAAATTTTGTAATTTTACTTAATGTGTAATACATTTTTATACCTCCACATAATCAAAATTAAGAAAAAGAAGGTACATCATTATTTTCACTTGCTCAAAATTACAGTTTTGGGCAATGTGGGAATTAATTCCATCCAATAGCATTTCCTATTTCTAATGTGATTTTTAGTCTTAATTTAGAGAAAAAAAAAAACACTTTCATGAAGGCTTAAAAGCAAGGGGAGGACAGAAAGATATTGTTCCAGTTCAACTAAAACTAAGGAGATTTTTCTGAAATAAACCTTCACAGTTGTTTTGCTGTACTAAAAATATTTACATCACTTGGAAGCTTTAAGGAATATCAACATAATGAGCTGAAACCATGTGAACAGAATATTATGGAGTCAAAATTAATAGTGTTGACAACAGCAATGTTCACATACCAAGACACTGCGACTTGTATTTAGTAGCATTTATACAGTCTCCTGTCAGGTTAAGGAAGCAGAGGGAACAAGTAGCACCTCCTTGCAAAGGTCTACACGGAAGGACACTTGGACTAGACAGAAGTCCTTAGCCCCAGGATTAAGAGTTGTTAAATTTAATCATGCCTCCATTTTGTTGCCTGCACTTTCCTTTACTGCACGGCTAGCTCAGAGGTTAAAAAATCAATGCCAGCATGAATACACCTTAAGACTTTTTGCAAGTATCACATAATGCAACAGAAAATAAAAACAAACAAGCAAACAAACAACACCAACAAAATTTGTTCTAGAAATACACAGCACTTTATGTGGATATTTAATTTAAACATTTGTTCTAGGGGGAAGGAAAAAAACAAAAAAAACAAAACAGCAAAGCCCAGGATTATCAAACAGCTCTCCTTTTCCTTCTTTTCCTTCAGCTTCTTTGTAAGGGTTTGTCAGTCTGTTATTGTATACTCACTCCTCTTTAGACTCCTACTTGTGTTATTTAATTTTTCTGCTGGCCTGTAGATAACAAATTGTTGTCAGCCTGTCTGTATATATCCATCAAATTTGCACTGGGAATAAAATTGCTAGAACAGGAGACAAAAGGCTATTCCTTTACTCCTGTCTGAGGAAAATCAAATTCACAAGCAGCTGAAACCAGCTATGCCATAGACCGGTAGCAGGTTGAAGAATGCCTTCTATTTACAAAAATTATGTTTAACATAGAGGGACAGACATTGCAGACCTGTCTAACTGTATGCTCTTTAAAATAAGCTGTAGCACTTAAAAAAACGTAATTTGCAGTTATTGACATTTCAATAATCTACAAGGAGGAAATAAAATATATGTATAGGAAGAAAACCACCACCAAACACAAACCAAAACCAAATCAAAACAAACAAACAAAAAGATTAAAAAAGAAAAAAAAAAATATAAAAATTCCCCTTTAGTATTTTATAATTGGTTAAAGAGCATTCTCTTCAATAACTACTTTGCAATGCATACAAAATGGGGGCATCTGAAATCTCTTCTTTATAAAGATGAACATCACACTTAGTGAAATCCATTGAATCTCCAGTGGCTAAAACTCCAATATATTAATTAAATATAATTAGAACTTTACAGGTGGAAGTGTCTCTCACTTTAACTGCAGCACTTATCTGGCAAGATTAAATCAAAAGCTCACATAAATATCCTTGCAGTGACATTCAGTTTTGTGCCCTTTTATTAGGTTGTTTCACAGATTAATCAGCATTTGTAATACATTCCTGACACTTCCATGAACACAACATATTGTAATAACACTGACCAAGATTAATATTTCATGTGTACTTGCTATTAATGCAATTAGTTCTTAATTACATACTTTTACAAAAAGCACTATTTTGCGTATGAAGAGGTCTAAAGCATTCACATATGCAGTTGCAGTTATTTATGATATAATGAGGAATTATTTAATATCTGCACTTAGCCACCTCATCTTTCTAAGCTAATACTGATGCAAGATACGAAAGAAGAAATGCTGAAGATTCAAAAAAAATAAATGCTTAATTTGTTAATTACACTGTTAACTAATTTTTTAAGTGCAAAACCAAATACACTAGTTAAAAAAAAAGAATATTCAAAGCTTGTTTTCATCTCAGAAAAATAATCCTTATTCACACACACTCTCATTGGCAAATACTTACAAAACAACTGACAGGTAAATGTAACTGACCCACATTAAGGGACACTCATAAAGACACTAACAGGTTACCTATACCAAAAGAGAAGAAACTCATGATAGGACTAGAAATTTTCAGACTCTGAAGGTTTGGAACTTCAAGTGATTCTTACTTTGTTATGACTGCAGGACCCTGAATCCATCTCCGCCACTCTCAAGGGAGCAAACAAGGACACTTATTTTGATAAATAGGGGGAAAATTGCTATCCTCAGAATAACTATAGTCAGCAATACTTATGACACCGTCTTTTGGTCTGGAGAGAATATCAAGGACTCTTAATTAATTAATTAAGAAAGTAAATAAGTAAAGTAATAAATTGAGTAGCTATCATCACAGTAAGTACCAAATTCCACACTTTTATTATATATCCTCTTCTGAAAGAGCACTGAGCTTCAATATCAGTAGAAACATTGTAAGAGGTACATTACAAAGAAGCAATGTAAAGAAAGAAATAAACACCACTGGAATGTGAGAACCATCAACCTTAACAGTAGCAGAAACATCAGCAAAGAACAGTGCTAGTCAGAGACCAAGAGAAGCAGCTTTCAAATATAACAGCACAGAACTGCTCCAGAGGGAAGTGAATGTATGTCCCTCGCCCATCTGACAGATCAGCTCACACAACTCCATCTAGGAGCTTAAGAAACAGTAGCTTAACCAGCGCTGACACCACTCCAGCCCATGCACTCAGGCAAGAGAGAAGGAGCAAGAGCTGTCATGAAAAATCTGACTGACACCTTAGCAAAGCAATGTCTAGTCTGTGATGTGAAAGCACTGGCAGAAGGAGCTATACACCACTGGACCTAAGCCCAGAAAGGAGAAGATGCTGAAAGCAGCCTGTGCCTGGGGTATCAGACTTAACAGCTGACATAGAAGAGTCAGCAGCAATTCCCTGAAGGAGGAAAACAATTTGCTGTTGTCATCTGCAAGGCATGGGACCAAGTTGTCCCACTGTGCCACAGAAGGTAACCAAAGACCAAAGGACTGGCTGAGAACTAGGAATTGAAGGCAACTCGAGAACGGTAAGGATCCACTGAAATGAAAACATTTTAGATACCACCTAAAGTTCTCTCTTTGTTTACATGTTTGGACACTAGATAGGAGGGCATCAGATACAAAGGACTCAGGGCTGGTTTGGTTCTGACATGGTTTCTCTAGTGGGCTAGGGGCCCCAGGAGTGGCTCCTTTAGGAAGCTACTAAAACCTCCCCCAGCTCAGGTAGCCAAGGCCAGGTCCTTAGAAGGACAACAGGTGTGCCTCCATGATTAATGTGAAAGAACTGCTATAAGACCTGAGCAAAGAAAGCAGAGAGAGCTGTGCTGGAGAGGTGAAAGGCAATGCTGGGGTGAAGATCTCGAGGCTAGTGAGGAAGAAGGGGGAAGAATGTACCCAAGCTGAAGTTCCCCTGCAACCTATGGCAAGATGGCAGGCTGCCCCCTGCATTAATGGAGGAATGTGGTGGAACATTCCCTGAAGATGTCTGGAGGAGCGAATGTAGACTTGCAACCGGTGGGCTTTCATCTGCAGCTGTGGAAGACCCCAGCTCCAGGGGAGTTGGCAGTTCCCAAAGCAGCCCGTGACTCTGTGGGAAGCCCACACTGGATCAGCTTGCTCTGGACCTCATGGGATGGACTCATGAAGGAGAGGTTTGTGGAGGACTCTCTCCCATGGGAGGGACCCCGTGGGGAAGCAGGGGAGGACTGTAAGGAATCCTTCTTCCTGAGAAAGGTGCGGCAGGAACCACCAGACTGTGAACTGACTCTAAACCCCATCCCCTGTTCCCCTGTGCCGCTGGGGGGAAGGAGGGAGAGACTCCAGAAACAAAGTAATTTGGGCCCGGGAAGAAGGGAGGGGTGGGGATAACGTATGTAAGCCCTGCTCTTTGTGTTCACAGAATCAAATATCAGAGAATCACAGAATCACAGAATGTTTGGAGTTGGAAGGGACCTTAAAGGTTGTCGAGTTCCAACTCCCCTGCATGGGCAGGGACCCCTCCCAGTAGAACAGGCTGCTCAGAGCCCCATCCAACCTGCCCTTGAACACTTCCAGGGATGGACCCCCCACAACATCTCTGGGAAGCCTGTTCCAGTGTCTCGTCACCCTTACACTGACGAATTTCCATCTGATCTCTAACCTAAATCTCTCTTCTTTTAGTGTAAAACCATTACCCTTTGTCCTGTCACTCCAAGCCCTTGTAAAAGTCCCTCCCCAGATCTTCTGTAGCCCTTCAGGTACTAGAAGGCCACTATGAGGCCCCCCCAAAGCCTTCTCTTTTTCAGGCTGAACAGCCTCAACTCCCTCAGCCTGTCATCATAAGAGAGGTGCTCTTGCCCTCTGATCATTTTTGTGGCCCTTCTCTGGACATGCTCCAACAGGTCCACATCTTTCTTGTGCTGGGGGCACCAGAGCTGGACACAGTATTCTAGGTGAGGTCTCACAAGGGCAGAGTAGAGGGGCAGAATCACCTCTCTCCATCTGTTGGCCACACTTCTTTTGATACAGCCCAGGATGCAGTTGGCCTTCTGGGCTGCAATTGCACATTGGTGGCTCATGTCCAGCTTTTGATTCACCAGTACCTCCAGGTCATTCTTCCACAGGGCTGCTCTCAGGTGTGACCTCCCCCAGCCTGTATTCATATCTTGGGTTACCTTGGCCCAGGTGCAGGACCCTGCACTTGGCCTTGTTGAACCTCATGAGGTTCACCTGTGCCCACTTCTCCAGCTTGTCCAGGTCCCTTTGGATGTCATCCCATCCCTTTGGCATATTGACTGCACCACCCAGCTTGGTGTCATCAGCAAACTTGCTGACAGTGCTCTCAATGCCACTGTCAATATCGTTGATGAAGATATTGAACAACACTGGGCCCAGCACTGACCTGAGGGACACCACTTGTCACTGTTTTCCATCTGGACTCAAAGCCATTGACCACTACCCTCTGGATGCGACCATCCAGCCATTTCCTTATCCACTGAATAGTCCACCCATCAAACCCAAATATCTCTAATTTAGAGAGAAGTGTTGTCTGTTTCCTGTGTGTGATTAGTGGTAAATTAAATTATTATTTTTTCCCCAAGCTGAGTCTGTTTTGCCTGACCTTAAACTGTGAAGAACCCTCCTTGTCCTTGTCTCGACCTAGTAGTTGGCCTTTGTACTCCCCATCCCACAGTGTGTATGTGGGGTGAGGGGGAGTTGTGTGAGTGGCCATGTGGTTGGTTCTTTGTTGTCATGTTATGCCCAAACCACAATAGTCCTTAACAGAGGAAGTCCTTGAGAAGAGACAGAAAATAATAAAGGCTTATCCTCCACAGAAAACAACACATTGATTAAGGAAAATTTTCTTTGCTGAAACTGTCATAACCTATCTTGTCATACAGACAACCTGACAATTCACATTTATATAAAAAGATGTAAACAGTTTAGACTCTCTGGTATGAGCATTTCAAAGACAAGTCTGGAGTTGTGTGTTTTTTTCCCCCTTCTCTTCCTACATTATAGTAGTCTTAGCCCTCCTGATTCTAAATTCCAGAGCTGTCTGTTGTGCAGAATGGCTGGAGAGCTGGATCAAAAAGACACACTAGACTTCATGGCTCTCACATTAAGCCTTGCCAGATGTGCTCAGCAGAGAATAACACAGACATCAAAGTGGGGCACGAGCAACTAGGTACCAAGTTAACAGTAATCAGTCCTTGCCTAAATCTTTGATATAGTTACAGGTCTGCTGAAATCTGTACCCACTTTATAGGTGTCCAACAATGATTCCACCATACAATAAGGGGGCAACGTCTGACGCCCATATTCAAACAATTGTCTGGTTTCTTACATGACATTTTGGTGTTATTTCAATTATGTCCTAAGAAAGAATAAAATAATTTTTAAAAAGCTTGTTCCATTCCTTTAGTCCTTTGTTCCAAACTGATATTCAGTATATTAAATACGAAAAATAGCTGCTCTGCATCACTGAAAACAGGACACTGAGAATTTAGACAGGAAATTTTATGGGTCTTATGAAAGCCAGGATATTAATCAATATAATGATGACATTTATTCAAACAAATGACCATAATACAAGGAAAATGTATTAGCCACCCTAATGCATAAGATGAAGGACACCACTGAATAACCAAAAATGTGCTCTGTTCTTAAATATGTCTTCAGGACCAGCTATTCTCAAAGGAAAATACAAATGGGCAGATTTTCCAAATTCTGACACAATTAACACCTTTCATACCCAATGTCTGAGGAACGGATGTGGTTGGTTCACTCCAATCAGCAGCAAAGCCCTGATCCAGTCGTTTGCTCACTCTTCCCCAGTAGGAAAGGGGAGACAAAAGGAAGGGCAAGAGCAAGAAGAAAATGTTTAATAAGTAGGGGAAAAAAACAAACTAACAAACCTAAAAAATCTCAAAGTGAATCAAAGAAAAGTTAAAAAACCCCAAACCAATGAAACAAAGCCAAGTGGTGCAAGGCAGCCACTGACCACCTCCCACTAGCAGACTGCTGCTCAGGCAGTCTCCTAGTAATGGCAGCCTTGGAAAAATTGCTCTCCCCTCTTTTATTGCCAAGTTTGCCACTGTATGGTATGGACTATCTCTCTGCTTAATTCAGGTCAGCTGTTTGTGGAGGGGCAGAGTGAGAAATGGAGAAGGCCTTGATGCTGTGCAAGCATTGGCCAGCAGTAGCCAACAAACTGGCATGCTATCAACACTGTGTCTGGTCACAAATCTAAGACAGCACCATACAGGCTGCTATGAAGAAAAATAACTGCACACTAACCAAACCAAATTCAAGAGGTTAAGGATCCTATCTATATTAAAACTACAAATCTTTTGTCAGGAAAAAAGTGAAATTAACTATGTACCTCCAGGTCATTCTTCCACAGGGCTGCTCTCAGGTGTGACCTCCCCCAGCCTGTATTCATATCTTGGGTTACCTTGGCCCAGGTGCAGGACCCTGCACTTGGCCTTGTTGAACCTCATGAGGTTCACCTGTGCCCACTTCTCCAGCTTGTCCAGGTCCCTTTGGATGTCATCCCATCCCTTTGGCATATTGACTGCACCACCCAGCTTGGTGTCATCAGCAAACTTGCTGACAGTGCTCTCAATGCCACTGTCAATATCGTTGATGAA
The DNA here is from genome assembly GCF_000747805.2 of Chaetura pelagica. Classification (NCBI taxonomy): domain Eukaryota; kingdom Metazoa; phylum Chordata; class Aves; order Apodiformes; family Apodidae; genus Chaetura; species Chaetura pelagica. The sequence continues at coordinate 3,014,281 of NW_009954614.1, forward strand.
GATATTGAACAACACTGGGCCCAGCACTGACCTGAGGGACACCACTTGTCACTGTTTTCCATCTGGACTCAAAGCCATTGACCACTACCCTCTGGATGCGACCATCCAGCCATTTCCTTATCCACTGAATAGTCCACCCATCAAACCCAAATATCTCTAATTTAGAGAGAAGTGTTGTCTGTTTCCTGTGTGTGATTAGTGGTAAATTAAATTATTATTTTTTCCCCAAGCTGAGTCTGTTTTGCCTGACCTTAAACTGTGAAGAACCCTCCTTGTCCTTGTCTCGACCTAGTAGTTGGCCTTTGTACTCCCCATCCCACAGTGTGTATGTGGGGTGAGGGGGAGTTGTGTGAGTGGCCATGTGGTTGGTTCTTTGTTGTCATGTTATGCCCAAACCACAATAGTCCTTAACAGAGGAAGTCCTTGAGAAGAGACAGAAAATAATAAAGGCTTATCCTCCACAGAAAACAACACATTGATTAAGGAAAATTTTCTTTGCTGAAACTGTCATAACCTATCTTGTCATACAGACAACCTGACAATTCACATTTATATAAAAAGATGTAAACAGTTTAGACTCTCTGGTATGAGCATTTCAAAGACAAGTCTGGAGTTGTGTGTTTTTTTCCCCCTTCTCTTCCTACATTATAGTAGTCTTAGCCCTCCTGATTCTAAATTCCAGAGCTGTCTGTTGTGCAGAATGGCTGGAGAGCTGGATCAAAAAGACACACTAGACTTCATGGCTCTCACATTAAGCCTTGCCAGATGTGCTCAGCAGAGAATAACACAGACATCAAAGTGGGGCACGAGCAACTAGGTACCAAGTTAACAGTAATCAGTCCTTGCCTAAATCTTTGATATAGTTACAGGTCTGCTGAAATCTGTACCCACTTTATAGGTGTCCAACAATGATTCCACCATACAATAAGGGGGCAACGTCTGACGCCCATATTCAAACAATTGTCTGGTTTCTTACATGACATTTTGGTGTTATTTCAATTATGTCCTAAGAAAGAATAAAATAATTTTTAAAAAGCTTGTTCCATTCCTTTAGTCCTTTGTTCCAAACTGATATTCAGTATATTAAATACGAAAAATAGCTGCTCTGCATCACTGAAAACAGGACACTGAGAATTTAGACAGGAAATTTTATGGGTCTTATGAAAGCCAGGATATTAATCAATATAATGATGACATTTATTCAAACAAATGACCATAATACAAGGAAAATGTATTAGCCACCCTAATGCATAAGATGAAGGACACCACTGAATAACCAAAAATGTGCTCTGTTCTTAAATATGTCTTCAGGACCAGCTATTCTCAAAGGAAAATACAAATGGGCAGATTTTCCAAATTCTGACACAATTAACACCTTTCATACCCAATGTCTGAGGAACGGATGTGGTTGGTTCACTCCAATCAGCAGCAAAGCCCTGATCCAGTCGTTTGCTCACTCTTCCCCAGTAGGAAAGGGGAGACAAAAGGAAGGGCAAGAGCAAGAAGAAAATGTTTAATAAGTAGGGGAAAAAAACAAACTAACAAACCTAAAAAATCTCAAAGTGAATCAAAGAAAAGTTAAAAAACCCCAAACCAATGAAACAAAGCCAAGTGGTGCAAGGCAGCCACTGACCACCTCCCACTAGCAGACTGCTGCTCAGGCAGTCTCCTAGTAATGGCAGCCTTGGAAAAATTGCTCTCCCCTCTTTTATTGCCAAGTTTGCCACTGTATGGTATGGACTATCTCTCTGCTTAATTCAGGTCAGCTGTTTGTGGAGGGGCAGAGTGAGAAATGGAGAAGGCCTTGATGCTGTGCAAGCATTGGCCAGCAGTAGCCAACAAACTGGCATGCTATCAACACTGTGTCTGGTCACAAATCTAAGACAGCACCATACAGGCTGCTATGAAGAAAAATAACTGCACACTAACCAAACCAAATTCAAGAGGTTAAGGATCCTATCTATATTAAAACTACAAATCTTTTGTCAGGAAAAAAGTGAAATTAACTATGAATACCTAAAACTGATAAAATATCAGAGCCTTAACAACTAGGAATCAGTGAAACTTCTCCAATAAAATGACAGCAAGTAAATGAACAGCTTGGAAAGACACTTCATTGGGTAAAATTTCCCAGAGGAGTAGGCTATGGTAGAAACAGCTCTCTTTTGTAGAACAGATACAAATAATTTCTCATAGTTCCATCCCAAAAATTCTGAAAAGGGAAAGCACAGTGTATATTTTCGGGAATGTTTACTACAGTAAAATTAGAGGAAACCTCAAAATAATTAATTGCTGGAAATTATGTGAAAGATAACAGTACACAAATTAAAAGCATCAAATCAAATTGCTTGTAGACTTTGCTCGTACTCATGCAATACAAAGAGAAGGAAGACAAGAATATAAATAGAAATCTAAGGCAGCAGTAGTTTACTACACAAGTTAGTAACTATTGTATAAGTCCCATATTAGTAAGAAATATGAGATGGTGGTGGAATAATTGCGTAATATTTCTCTTCACATTCAAAGTTCAAGTATGATTTCCATGAAGTCAGAGACTGAAGATGCAAGAGTCCAAGATCCCTTTGTCATCTTTCAACACTGGTGCACTGTGCTAAGTGAAAAGCCATCTGATCAATGAAAGAGAAATAACAGTCTGCTTCACAAAGACTTGGCCTCAGAGTATGAATTCTACTGTTTGCTTTCTCACTCAGTGACATGCGGAAACCAGAATGAATTACCTTTCTCCAATGGCAACATCTATATTTTATTTGCAACACATCTTAATGCAGAAATTCCTCTTTTTCTTAAGGGCAATTCTTCCTTACAGGTATAGGAAAACAGTTTTAGCCTTAATAAATTCTAATCTTAATCTCATAGCTTTTTTTTTTTTGTTGTTGTTGTTTTTGGTTTTTTTTGTTAAATACAAGATGTCACATAATTTTGCTTCTAATTACAGCTCTTTATTCAACTTTTCCAAGTATCTACTCCCTAAGAGGCCCTACTATTCTCTTCTACCTTTTCCTCAATGCTATCTATTTGTGCCTACAGCCAGTAGTCAGTAAACTGACTATTGATGTAAGAGCTCAAGTCACTTGATAGTTCATTCTGTAACACATTCCTGAGAATATCACCATGACCTAAACAAACTTGCAATTAACAAATTAATAATAAAAAAAAAAACAATCTGCAGGGTATTAAAAAGATTAGCAAGGAAAAAAAATAGTTAACCACTGATATTCTCAGAATCCTAGTAAAGGAAATTCAAACTCCAGTTTGCACTGGCCCTGTGACCTATGGTAGATACCAGGAAAACGATTTCAAGAATTAAAAACCATCTTTATAAAAGATCCAAATTGATAGGACTCTGCATATTGCATCAGTTCATGCTATAACGGGCTTTTCTGTAAGAAGTCTGGATCCCAAAATATCAGGTGGACTTGTTAGAACATGTACAGAAAATGTTACTTTTTCTCTCTAACATCACAATCAACAGGCATCAGATTTTTTTAGTAAGTCTGACATTCCTG
>NW_009954614.1:3017825-3035490 GCF_000747805.2 Chaetura pelagica
ATTCCTGCTCAGGCATCCAAAGCAGAAGAACTGGACTTACATAATGTATTGGCGAGTGGGAAATATTTGTCATAACCAAATTTGATTAAATCATACCTATTGTCTTTTCTGACAAGTGTTTTGGACACCTAAACACAAGTTATTCAATTAAGTGTATTTTAAAAATTCCATTACTGTCATGCTTCACAGTACTTTTTACTGACAGTTAAGAACTTTTTACTGACAGGAACTACAGATATTTTATGCTTATTTCTTATTTCAGTTTTGTCTTGTAAAATTGTCACTTTTTAATATCTGAGATGTTATAACCAAGAATAGTGGAACATTCACAGTTATGAGGGAAGTCTTAGACCTGAAAAGTTGTTATTTTCATGTACAGTCTTTTTCCTTTGAATGTGACAGACGTTTTACACATCCAGTATGCTACATACATATATGTTGTCCTAAAGACTAAGACTTAATCAATTTTAAGAGCTTTCAGGATATTGAGTGTGTGGTAAATACATTGCTGGACCCTCACTAAATGCTTCATAAAACAAATGATAGAATTCTTTATTATCAAGTGTTGTTATCTGAACAAAGTCTATTAAAAAGTTAATAGAAAAACAACAGATAAATACATCTTGGTTTTTAACATTTGCTCCAATTGTATTTCACATTTACATAGACTTGCGCATAAATTTGCAAAGTTTTGTGAAACTGAATTTTAAAAGGTTACTTAAAACACTGTAACAGGAAAAAAAGCAAAATTTTTATTAGTCATAGCCAAGTTACTTAGAGACATCCTTTTATTATATAAGCAAGATTTTTTAAAAGCAGTTAGAAAGGTTGCATATAAAATATGGTGCTAATAAAAATAAAAATGGAAATTTATTAAAAAATATAAATATAAAATTAATAATAATCGTTTTGCTTCCTGTATTAAAAGAAAAACAAAACCAGCAAAAACCACAACAAACAACCCAAACCAAACAAAAACAAAAAAAACCAATAAAAAACAAACCAACCAATCAAAAAGAAAACCAATCAAGCAAACAACATCCTGGCCACATTCTGACAGACATTTAAAAATTATGTATTATTTTTAAAAGAAGAGCTCTGAGTTCTGTCCCTGGAAAAGGATCTTCTGTATCTGCAGTCTTCACAGAAAAGACTCTAATGTAACTACTCTCTCATTTAGCTCTCTTCTCTCAAACTTTTATTTGTCCTTTTAGACTTTTAAAATAAAAAATTCAAAGCATTCTTAACTGCATTGACTGAACTAACGACTACCCTTTCCCATTTTAATTCCACCTGTGCCCCTTTGCGCCAAGGTTTTGAAGTCTAGTTAATCTAAATTCCAGATTTATTTATTTTTAAATCTTGTGTCCCCTCTTGGTTTTAATGTCTTCATTACTTTTTGTGTTCTAATTTTTCTTTCATTGATCTTCAGCAGAGCCTCCTCATTTCACCACAGCTCTCTGCAAAATTCCTCAAGACCACTGTAGTTGATATAGGTTTCATAACCGCAAAATCCCATCCAAAAAGTCAAATAATATATATACATATGACATGTCTAAGTTCCTGTCTCACCAATCTACCTCTTTATTCTAGTTCTGTCTGACCATGTCCAAATCAAAATCTCATAGCCTCTTCCTCTGGCCTTTTCTTATTGATGTCTTGTATACATCTCAAATATATTCTGGCTCAACTGAAGCTCTTCATTCTACACCCTCCCTTTTTTCCCTCTCCTCTATTTTTAAAATTTCTTGCATGCCTACTGCCTGTAGTAATAACCACCTGCAGCTCAGCCTTCTAATCTTGACTTAAATCACTATACTGACTATCTCCTCTGCTAAGTCCTTCACCTTGTTGGTCAACTGATGACTTTGGCATAGCATCTATAAAATACAGCTCTTCTCATATATTTTATAGAGAAAGTAAGCTCATCCTGCTTCTGCATGGCAGCATTTCTTGATTTGTCCCAGATAAGTGCAGTTTTGCACTGCTTAAATCCATTTGAAATGTGGCTACTAACAAAGAAAAGGTTTATCAGTGCATGAAAGCATACTGCAGTACACCATTAGCAATGGCTACAATACAAATCCTCTGGATCATCTCAGGGAAGCAGCACATTCTTGTACAACTTAAAAATGTTTCCACTTCTTTCATTCTGAACACCAGTACAACTATGTAAAGCTCCAAGGAAGCTCATCTGTACTCTGTCAGTGCGTTTCTAAAGCCATTTGCACAACTGTCTTTATTGCATTAACATAAGCTTTCTTCATTTCAATAGCCCTCTTATCATAGCCCATTCTCAACCTTAAAGTTAAGATACCAGTCTTTCCTTCTCAACACAGGCTGGAAACCTCCAAAGCTCATTTACTGGAGAAGACAATTCTACCAGCTGGCAAACCTAAAGTATTCATCTTCTTGAAACATCCCTTTAAAAGTCAACTTCCTCATGTTGTCAGAATCACAAAAAAAAGGCAGTTGCTGTACTGAAACTATAGCCCACTCTGACATCAGGGTTGTGAAACCATCTTACTGCATTCTATTTCTCTGATTCTAGGCTTTTTTTCTTTATTGTTAGCTTTTCTGTTCTTGCAAGACATAGACCTTCTTTTACCTCTGTGTTTATAGATCAAGTATTACAGTATGACATTATCACTTATGCAGTGAATGAATAAAAAATGCTAATGTAAATGAATTCTGACTAAAAACCTTACTGTGACTACACCTTTTCAAAATCTCAATAAAAGATGCAGCTAGCCTGGGAAACAGCTAGAGCGTGACTTGCATTTTAGAACCCCATTTTAAAAAAGAAAAATGTAACCAAAATCTTAGATACATATGTACCAGAAAGAGATGGGGAAGGGCAGGAAGGACAGAAAGGAAGAGTTATTTAAAATGAACATTATTCTGTAACAAAATTATTCTTAAAAATTTTCATATAAAAGCTGTGTCTAGCTGGCAATGTACTCAACAGAAAATATTTATGCTTATGTGAGAACTTTCTACCCCAAGAAAAAAATGTTCATAATGCATTTTATATTCTGGTCTCTTGATTATTTAGGCATTCAACATCCATAAACAAGTAGTTTATCCACGAGATAAGCTATGTAGTACCAAAATTAATGGACCTCTGAGAAAAATCTTTCACAAAAAAAAAAAAAAAAAAAAAAAAGTTTATTAGTATGCTTATAGTTGGCTTAAAGCGAAGTAGACAAATTGTACAAGAACTCAAATGTCTCCTAAGGCCACAGATCCTGCAATCATACAGATAAAAGCAGCATTGTGTATTTTTGGTAACTTTGCTCCTTCATAAATTACTGCTGCTCATTAAGATACAAGCCTATGTCTTGTATCAGTGACAAAAACATTATTTCAAATGTGGTAGCTGAAAAGCAACTAAAATAACACAGAAGCTTAAAACACGAAAGGATACATCTCATAAGCCATTGTCAAAATACTCCTCCTTAATATATCAAGCCACAGTTCTCAGTTGGAATCACTACCCTTTTATACATATAACTACATACAGAGATACAAAAAACATGTCTATCTTTAGCCAGACTCTCAAGTCACAGTCATTTAAAACAACACAAATGAAAAGACAGCACACTTACCCTTTCAGCTCGTCCTAACTCTACAGCCCAGTGTTTTCTATACCAAATAGAACATGGCTCTGCTTTCAAAAGGTACCCTTACTGATTCTTTTCACTTTTCTGTGGAATTGCTGATAGAATTTATAACTAGCACTTCAAGCCTTTTCTCTCCCTCTCCGCACTGGTTTAACTTCTTTATGATGGCAGATAATTGTTTTGGCCTTAGGCAAAGAATGTGCTCTCTGCTTAGGAAGATGGCTGCACAGCATCTTTATAAAGGAGCCAAATGAGGAAAAATGAGATGGTTGCAGAACATTACATTTCTTTATCTTATCAATTAAGGAAGAAATACTTTTTTATTTAATATGGTAAGAATAGTAACAGGTCAAAATATAACACTAGGTTCTTGGTATTAATAATGATAACAGTAAAGATGAACAACAATTCAAAATGAACATTATTTAATGAACATGATTGCAAGACTATGAACTAACACTTAACCTACAGAAAACAAGCATTGCTAATAAATAATAAAAAGAGAAATTAAAAGAAAAAATAAATTAATCCAAGCACTTGAAAAACTGAGGGAAGTCCATCTTCTGTAAAATCTATTCCTATTTCTTTAGTGAACCATAAATATATCTTCTTCTTACTGCAATTAGTATAATCTGAGATGTCACAGCAAGGAAGAAGATTATAATGTGCATCTCTACTTAAATGGTTTTGGCCGTTAACATGGACAACAATCAAACTGATTCTCAAAGCTCTATATATCTGAAATTGCAGGATCAAAGATTCTTCAAAACAGGCAAAGACATAACAGAACATTTCCCACTTAGACATAATTAAGTGAATAGAAGAAGCAGATACTTAAAACCTTCTTTCACAAATGAAACTGAAGGTGGGTTTTTGGAAGTCTGAGGGATAGAGATGGGGGACTTCTGAACATTGCTCAGAATTATCTACTTCTTTATTTTTTCCTGCTTTTCTTTAAAAATATAACATCAATAATTATGAGATAAAATGGATTTTTTTTATTTTTATTTTTTTTTCCCAGAATGAGGAAGAGAAAATGCTGATCAGGAAGCCAACACAAATAAAGAGAAATTCCCTAGAAGATTATGAGCACTGCAAAGATACTCCATTTCATCACCTTAAGCAGTTCAATCATCACAGCTATAATTATTTTTCCTATTTCCTGTAAAAGTCTGTACCTCCCATGGACAGCAAATATCATTATAGAAATACTTGGGGAAATCTCTCCACTGATACTAATGTATTCGTTGTGTAGCAGAATCACCGAAACCTAAACTTTACAAAGGTATGTTAGCACACGTAGTTTCCCCTATTTTGATTATATTGCTGCTCCTTTATTTTTTTGCTCATTCACTCAATATATGCAGTCATAAGAAAAAAACCCAACAGTTTGAATGAACTCATAATCACAGCACTACTATAGATTTTCAAATTTAATTCCCATTTTGTTAAAAATTACTTATAAATAATGGTGCTCATGTAAATATGAGGTAAAAAATCATAATATTGTCTAATGTTTTTAATAGCTGAGGCTATTCTTAAAGATCTCAAGTGCTCAAAAGCCTGCTCTTTTTGCTGGTATGTTTTTTATGTTTTTAAAGCAGTTTTTCAGTCTAGAAGATGGAGGCTTGATTTCATAGAGAATAGGACCCAAATTGGTTATTGCTAACATCAGCTCTTCTTCCAACATCCTTTCTGAACCTTCTCCTGTAGAGGTAAACTCAGAAATACCACAGCAGACCTGAGAAGCTGACAAAGAAAACATGAGCTATCCTTTGGAGAGTTTTGCTAGCAGTTAATTGTTTGGTCTATTTCCCACTAGTGTTAAGAGCAGAATGCAGCAGCAAAAACCTCCAAATATCTGAAATATGGCTTTGCTGACATCTCATACCTTATATTCAGTTTGGAAATTAGGATTTGTTTTCCAAGGAAATTTGGTTAACAAGTTTCAGACTGATATTTAAACAAGTATCTCTGGTTTAGCTATTTAGAATGAAGCAAAGATGCACAGAATTCATGAACTTCAAAATCGTGGTATTTTCTCAATCACATACATCAAAACTATAATATGCCCACAGTATTTTAATTAAGATGAGTTCACAGGATTTTCATTAATTCATGAATGACTAAATTGTAGCTCTAGTATTTAATAAAGGTATGCAGCGATATCCAAGTGGCTGACATATAAACCTCCAGAGGCAGTTCTAACCTGAGGCTGGCAAGTATCTTCTCTACCGCTTTGGTTGAATGACCTTTCACTTGACCTACAAGCATGAGTATTGCCAAAGAATATCAATGAGCAGTGCAACTAGCCAACTCTCCACTACACAGGTTCCCTTGACAGTGGCTGGTACAGAAGGTAATGTTAAAAATAAAATGTAAACTTTCTAGATATCTGCATTTTTTCTTCCTAAAAATTGATACATTTATCCCCTTCTGCTTTATTTCTGCCTCCCTCCAAGCTTTCTTTTCTGAAGTTATGTTTTTCAAAAACTGCTGCACAGAAAAACAAAATATTGACATGGCTGCCTGATTGCCATGGAATTACTCCACAGAGAAGAATTCTCAATTAACACGCAACATCATTTTAGCTTTAACATTTTGTGATTCAGTCACTAGATCTTGCAGTTTATTGCATCTGTGAACTGCATTTGGTTCTGCCAGAAAATAACCTTCTATTTAAGGCACCTGAGGTTGGGGAAAAATTATCCTCAAACAGATTTCATTAATTCAGGCAAGAGAAAGTTAATATCCCATGACACAACTGATTTGTTTGTAGGGGTGTTAAATGCATCATTTCCCTAATAAACTAAACCGCTAGAGAAATGTGTAGAAGTTGGTGTTCCTTCCCTAAACTCATAAAAAAGCAGCAGTGTCTGCCAGGTGAACTCTGAGGAAAAGTATTAGATGAATTGCACACCAATAAGTATTTCTAAGGGTGTATATGGATTTATTTACTTATCTCTATAATAGAAAGACAATATTCTGTTTGAATTCTGAGTGGCCTTCTACCAGAATCCAGAAGCATCCCAAGAACATATCCACTAATTTACAATAAGATTACAGTACATTTACTGTGCCCTTAAAAAAAAGCCAATTCTACAAATGCGTTACCTGCATCACAGCTTGAGCATCCAGACCTAGAACTTGAAGTGCCTGCATTTCCATGTTTATGAGTATCACTTCAGAAATAATGGGTTTGCATTAGCTGATCTTTATTAAGTTCTAGCTTATCTAATCAATACTAAAAAGAAAACAAATCTAGCTATCTGAATAGCACATATGTATAAAAGGATTAGATTGGCTTTTAAAAAAGATATTCTTCTGGAACTGATATTAACTGATAACATTTGCAGAAAAGAACAGATGCTGATTTGGGAAGGTGAAATGAGAGATACGTCCTTTCACCTTCACATACCCCACAATAAAATAAATTAGGGTCTTATTCCACGAAGCCTTCAGTTTAAGAAATGTGTCCCATCTTACATGCCACAGATCAACTCGCCTCTGAATTATCCTTTTTAAAATGGGTTTGAAAGTCTGCAAAGATTTCAAAGGTTCCCAAACTCCTCCTATTTGCATCTTAAATTCTGTGAGACTCTGTTAGCCGTCTGGTACAGAAGGCCAAACATATTTGTTGGAAGCAAACAAAAAAAACCCACAAATAAAAAATTTCCCAGACTATACACTTCCATGTTGTTTTCCAAAACCATTTTCTCTAGTTCTTTTAATTTACACAGGCTGACAAGAAGATCACAGTCCTTCAGAAAGCTGAATAAATATAATATGAAAGCTAAATATTCTTGGCATTTCAAGATATCTTTAAAACATCATTAAGCAAAACAATTGCCTAATAGATCACCAGAAATTTTAACATTCTCACTCATAAACATATCTGTAAATATCAGAAGGAGAAATAGCAAACTTTCTGTTTTCATCTATCTTTTCTAAGGAAATAGGGATGTTAAAACAATCAGCCCCCCTACAGTGTTCTGCAGCCTCTTTCGTTCTCTAGTGATAAACAAGAACCCTAGATTATACTGAACAACAGACAAAACAAAAATATAGTTGCCTAGCTAACTCCTACACATTTTAAAGAAGTATGTTTCACTGCAAATGCCTATGAAAGCCAAAATCTTGTGCCCTTACATATTCTTATATCGCCTTTCAAAGGAATACAGGGTTGGTCTCGAAACTGGAGACATCATTTATACCAAATAATTTTGTGTTAGGTAAGATTGGATTTGGAAATTCTAGCATTCAGAGACCAGAAGGGGCATATTACTTTGAAGTCAGGGGACTTTTATTCATAAGATTATTAAGTTCCACATGTCCATACTCCTGGGTCAATGTACAGATATTAATCTGTACATTTTTAGACATATGGCCTCAAAGCGCTTACAGGTGCAACAAGATGTTTAAAAGACCAAGTAAAATGTTTAGAAACATTCCTACTCATTCCTGTTTATCTGGTGCTTCACAGATTCTTCACATAGAATTTTTGCATTACTTGTGAGACAGTCAAAGTCAGCAATTTATTTCCACCAACATAACCTGGTGTATCACTGACAGCAGCATCAGAACTGTGAAGAAAGGGCGGCTTTCCTCAAGTGTCAAAATGTTCATCAGTCTCAACCCAATGCTGAGAGCTCCACAGACGGTGCTGACACCATGTCCAGATGCACAGAAATCCAGTGACTGCTCAGGTTCCAGCTAACACCCCTCCCTGTGCATGGGCAGAGGCACATTTTAACCCCATATAACTTTGTTCAAACGTTGGGAAGATCTTTGCATCCCACTGGTATTTCAGCCAAAATGCATAATGTATTGTACAGCTACTTGCTCTGCTGGAATGCTTTGGTCAGGGAAGTACCAGCAACCTGACTGCTCTGTGAATTCCTTTTGACCATTTAAAGCACTTCCAATACAATGCCTAAATCATCGGATCTGAAGGCTCTCAACTTGCAGCAAGGTTCATAAAATAGTAATAATAGAAATACAGCTGTACTTTCCATTAGGATCTTAAACCATACAATGATATGGCAGGAGTTACCTCACTCAGGTCTGATTGACACCTCTTGTGGGAACTCATGCCTATCAGCACAGAGCCATCTCACATCCTGTGGCATGGCAAGGATCACAATGAACAGTCTCTTCTGAAGTAAAGAAGACACGGCAGGACAACATTTTGCAGCAATAGCCTAATAGCCAGTTTTCTTGGCATGTCGTGCAGCCAGGACAACCACAGACACAGCATTACTTCCTAATGGTCCTCTCTGACAGAGAGGTAAATGTTAAGGTCAGATATGGAATGGTATGCACCACAGTACAGAGGAGAGGTGGAGAAAATTAAAGGAGCATGGCTTGTAGAGAATCTAAATCCAGTCTCATGAGGGGTAAGATATAGGAAGTGTGACCATAGTGGAGAATCCATATGAGTTGCTGTTTTGGTCCTCAAACATGGCAGCCCATGCTTTTTCACCAAAATGTACAAATGTCATCATAGTAAAGAGAACCAGAAATGTTCACTTGTCATCCTGCAAGGTAGTTCTGAACCAAGTCCCTCATGGTAGCAGGGACTGGTCAGACAGCGTGTATCCATATGTTGAACAAGCATTTTGTTTATACATGCTTTATAAACACCAGCTCTGATCTTGCATCTAATCTTACTTTAGCTGGATTTGCCCTCCTGGTTTGATGACAATCAAAAGAATAAATTTATCAACAATATTGCAAACCAATGCGTATTTTCAAAATGGTGAATTGTTAAGCTTGAGTCACTACATAGCTGCCCATGAACACTGTTTGACAGAACCGTATGATCCCCAGGGCAGCAATTCAACTTTTAGTACTACTGTGTTACCAAAGCCATAAATATTTTTTCTGACAGTGTCAGTTTTAACACTCAACATCACTATAATTTCTGCCCTAATCCATGAACAGTTTCAAGGATTTGTAGTCTCTTAATCTTTCATCTACTGTAATTACAGTTGTTTTACTGTGCTATTTATGTTTCTGCAATACAATAGGTTCCTATTCTCCAGGAAAAAAAACCCACAAAAACAACCCCCCAAAAAACCCCAACAAACCAAACCAAAACCAAAGACAAACCAACAAAAAATGTAATGTTCTTAAAGTTAAAATCAAAATTCCTACATAAATATTGATTATAAGACTCAGTTGCTCAAACAGAAGAGGACAATCAAAACTTGCAAACTCCAGTTCCATGATTATTTCAATAACTACTATTGATCTGACAACTACACTACCACAACCTGTATACGGTGTAAAAATAATGGCAATTAAACAGGAAGAAACATGTCGTACCAGCAAGCTTGATTGAAAGTGAGAAGATGGAAAAGTCTAATTAACTTTACAAACTAGCTTTGCCTTTGTCAATTATCTTAATTGTACTAGTGGAGTACAGGTTACAATCTTTAGTAAAATTTGAATTGCAAGAACATGTCTGAAATCACAGAAAGAAAAACAGCTTCTAAACGGTTCTTAATTGCAGCAACATGTAGCACAAAGTAACATCATATCTGTTGAGATGCAATGCTTCTAAGGTTAAAACCTTTTAAACTTTCCCTCAGGAAAAAAAACCCACAAAAACAACCCCCCAAAAAACCCCAACAAACCAAACCAAAACCAAAGACAAACCAACAAAAAATGTAATGTTCTTAAAGTTAAAATCAAAATTCCTACATAAATATTGATTATAAGACTCAGTTGCTCAAACAGAAGAGGACAATCAAAACTTGCAAACTCCAGTTCCATGATTATTTCAATAACTACTATTGATCTGACAACTACACTACCACAACCTGTATACGGTGTAAAAATAATGGCAATTAAACAGGAAGAAACATGTCGTACCAGCAAGCTTGATTGAAAGTGAGAAGATGGAAAAGTCTAATTAACTTTACAAACTAGCTTTGCCTTTGTCAATTATCTTAATTGTACTAGTGGAGTACAGGTTACAATCTTTAGTAAAATTTGAATTGCAAGAACATGTCTGAAATCACAGAAAGAAAAACAGCTTCTAAACGGTTCTTAATTGCAGCAACATGTAGCACAAAGTAACATCATATCTGTTGAGATGCAATGCTTCTAAGGTTAAAACCTTTTAAACTTACACTACCTACTCAACTGGTGTGAATATTGTAAAATTTTAATCTCATTAATACTTAGTATTTTAACTCAATACTTAACAAATAGGCGTTTGGTATGCACTGAATTTTGGGTTGTTTTCCTAAAAGTAATCTTATTTTATTTATTGGACTAGATGATCTCTAAAGATCCCTTCCAACTCCAGCAATTCTGTGATTCATAAATAATTCTCACTGAAACAACAGAACAACTAGAGAAAAGGTACAAAGGATTTGCCATGGCACTACTACAGCAGTAGCTGCCCGGCTGAGGATCAGCAAGAACAAATCAGACTTTTTTGTAAGTACAGCTCATGGCTGCAGGTACAGCTACAGCTGACTGATTTGCTGAAGAGGGAGTCAGTTTACACTGTTAAGTACGTATTGAAAACATACTAGAATAAAAAAAATTGGAGACTCAGAAAAGGCACTTGGAATTGCCCATCCATATAACCTCTGCCCCTATTTCAGAGGCTTGGAAGATGTAACTCAAGGATGGTACATAAGAACTGCAGCCCAATGTTAAGGGAAAGATCTTAAAGCACAAAGCAGTTCTTTTCCTTCCAAATTCAACTCCTGACATTACCAACAGTTTTGTTTCCTAACATTATCAATAAAAGAGTCAGCTTCCTTTTGACATCCTTATCCTGAAGGACTGTGAAAGACTACCTCCTTTATACCAGCTAATGAAAGCAACTTCTTTTAGCTCTAACATTTTTCAGGGTGCCAACTCTGGCCAGCAGCCAAACACCCACCCTGCCTCTTGTTCAATCCCATCTTTTGTGGGATAGGGAGAACACAGAGGGAAGTCAAGAAGACTTGTGGATTGATATAATCACAATTTAACATGGAAAGCAAAAGGTGCATCTGCAAGAAAAGCAAAATTCACTGCTTCCCATCGGCAGGCAGATGTCTAGCCACCTTCCAGGCAAGCAGAGCCTCAGTACACACCCATGGCTGCTTGGGAAAATACCATAAGCCCATATGCCCTTCTTCTTGCTCCTTTTCCTGAGCATTTATGGCTGAGCACAACACCATATGGTATGGCATATCCCCTTGATCAGTTCAGTCAGGTGTGGCGGCTGTGTCCCCTTCCAACCCCTTGCTCACCCCAATCCTACCAGCCTCTGCAGGCTCTGCAAGCACTTCTCAGCAACAAACTAAACACCAGTGTGTTATCAACACAGATTTAGCCACAAACACAAAGCACAGCACCATATGGGCTGCTATAAAGAAAGTTAACTCTATCCCAGTCAGACTCGGTACAAATTTAATGGTAAAACCAGTCATGACGCCCAAAAACACAGCCTATATCTAAAAGTAATCCCAAAAATCAGCTCTGAAGACTGCAACTTTTTGTGATACAAACCACCCAAGCAAGTCACTAAGATACTTGTGAGACAAAAACATCCTTTAATCACTTAATACCTTTTAAACCTCTATCACAGCCTGTAAACCTGATACCTGTAAAAAAGCCCAAGGTTCATTCTGAAGCTTTTCTGACAATTTTTTTTTTTTTTTCCCCCCCCCAAAGAACTGGCATTAGCAAAACAAAACATTTTTTTATAAAATAGTTCTATCAACAAGAATGAGTGCAAGCACATAAGCAACGTAATTACAGAGTAACCGTAAGCAGTTGGAAAAAGAAGAAAATTAAGCAGCTGGATGGTGCTTAGTCACCAGCAGGAGTAAAACTATGACACAAACTGTCACAGTTTAACTGTCCACTAGCTGGAAAACTTGTGTGCTGCTTAACAAGAATTCACTGAAGAAAAAAAAAAAAATCTATAAAAGGAAAATTGGCTTCATTCTGGCTCCAACCAGGACATAAATATAATTTGAAAGAATAAAAAGTTTCAGGTATGTATTCTTGTAACTCACTGTCAAAATAATATATTTTGGTTTTTGACAAATGGTTATTTTAATAAAATGTTGCTCGTATTTCAGCATTTTAGTTGAGGGTATGCAGAGCTTCTTTTAAACATACTGTGCTTCACTGTGTGGCATGGCACCTCTAGAGGAGACATTTTGGGATGACATAACAGTTCCTGAAAACTGATGGTGGGACCACCCTTCAGTCCCATGACAGAAAGGCTTCCTAACCAGTAGATGGAGGGAAAGGAGACAGGAAACTAACTGTCTGTTGAATCTGCAGGAGGAAAAGGATCAGGGAAGGTAAGTGTGGTGCAGTTCCTGATAGCTCAAGAAAAAGTAAATAAAGTTTTCAATAAAAAATATACAGCAGTTCATTTAATAGTCCATACAAGTTTGAAAGCCCAAGACTAATGTTTAAGGCTACTGAGATCCCCTAGAGAAAGGAAAATTTTATGGATTAAATACTTTATCCGAATGAAATAGATCAGCTGCCATACCACAACCTTGCAGCCTGAGGCAGAAATACTCAATATATTAAATTGCTATATAAACAACCCATGTCTGAGAATAAAGTGCCCTAAAAACTAAAAGGAAAAAAAATAATCCCTCGAAAAGAGCATCGATTTTTTTCTGATGTTTGCTGGAATATACTCTGAAATGCAGAATATGCAAGGGATCCATTTGCCTTTCAGATATACAAACACAATGATGATTCAATTTTCTTTAATTAGTGTTTCATACTTGGCATTTAAGAGCAGAACTGGGCTCCCTAAATACCAGCATTTAAGCAATATTTTTTACTGTAGTATTACTATATGCTGTGAGGCTATGCAGGGAAGGAATTGGAAGGTCCAAGGCCCAGCTAGAAATTAATCTGGCCTCCATGGTAAAGGACAACAAGAAAAGCTTCTGTAAATATATTAACAACAAAAGAAAGACCAGGGAGACCCTCCATCCTCTATTAGATGCAGGAGGAAACATGGTGACAAATGATGAGGAAAAGGTTGAGGTGCTTAGTGACTTACTCATCTCAGTCTTTAGTAACAGGGACAGTCATGTTGAGGGAATCCAACTCCCTAAGCTCGGGGATAGGGACCAGGAGCAGAACAATCCCCCTGCAATCCAGGAGGAGATGGTCAGCGACCCGTTGCACCGTAAAGATGTGCTGAAATCTATGGGGCTGAATGGGATCCATCCAAGAGTGCTCAAAGAGCTGGCAGGGGTGCCACCAAGCCACTTTCCATCATTTATCAGCAGTCCTGGGGGACTGGGGAGATAGCAGTAGATTGGGACTCAGCCAGTGTAACCCCATATATAAGAAGGGATGGAACGATGATCCAAGAAATTACAGGCCTATTAGTCTGACTTCAGCACCACCAGGGAAGCTGATGGAACAGATCATCCTGAGTACAATTATGCAGTACATGCAGACCAACCAGGTGATCAGGCCCAGTCACTATGGGTTCATGAAGGGCAAATTCTTTTTGATGAGCCTCATCTCCTTCTACAACAGGGTAACATGTTTATGGGATGAGGGAAGGCCTGTGTATGTTGTTTACCTTGACTTTAGCAAGGCCTTTGACAAGGTTTCCCACATCATTCTCCTAGAGAAGCTGGCTGCTCCTGGCTCAGATGTGCACATGCTTGCTGGATAAAAAACTGACTGGATCACCAGGTCCAAAGAGTTGTGTTCAGTAGACTTAAACCCAGTTTGGTGGCCAGTCGTGAGTGGTGTTCCCCAGGGTTCAGTGCTAGGGCCTCTCCTGTTTAACATCTTTATTGATGATTTGAATAAGAGGATTGAGGGCAGTAAATTGACAGATGACCCTAAGTTGGGTAGGAGTGTCGATCTGCTTGAGGGCAGGAAGGCTCTGCAGAGGAATCTGGACAGGCTTGACTGATGGGCTGAAGCCAATTGCGTGAGTTGCAATAACGCCAAATGTTGTGTCCTGCACTTGAGCCACAACAATCCCAGGCAACGCTACAGGGTGGGGGAGTAGTGGCTGGAGAGCTGCCCAGCAGAGAGGGACCTGGGGGTGTTGATTGACAGCCAGCTGAACATCAACCAGCAGTGTGCCCAGGTGGCCAAGAAGGCCAAAACCAACCTGGCCTGCACAAGGAATAGCGTGGCCAGCAGGACCAGGGAGGTGATCCTGCCCCTGTACTTGGCCTTGGTGAGGCTGCACCTCGAGCATTGTGTGTAGTTTTGGGCACCACAGGATAGGAAGGACATTGAGGTGCTAGAGAGGGTGCAGAGAAGGGCAACTCGGCTGATTAGGGGTCTGGAGAACAGGTCTTATGAGGAGAGGCTGAGGGAGCTGGGGCTGTTCAGCCTGAATAAGAGGAGGCTGAGGGAAGACCTCATTGCTCTCTGCAACTGCCTGAAAGGAGGTTGTGGTGAGGTGAATTTTGGCCTCTTCTCCCTAGTGACTAGCGATAGGACAAGAGGAAATGGGTTCAAGTTGCACCAGGGGAGGTTCAGCCTGGATATTAGGAAAAAATTCTTATACAGGGAGAGTGGTGAGGCATTGGAACAGACTGCTCAGGGAGTTGACGGAGGCACCGTCATTGGAGGTGTTGAAAAAACAGGTGGATGTGGTGTTCTGGGAGATGTTTTAGTGGTTAGGGGTCGTAGAGTGGATAGTTGGACTTGGTGACCTTGAAGATCTTTTCCAAACTTGATGATGATTATATGATTCTACATATGTACTGTAGTGTTACTAAAGGCTGAGGGAGCTGGGTCTCTTTAGCTTGGAGAAAAGGAGACTGAGGGGTGACCTCATCAATGTTTACAAATATGTAAGGGGTGAGTGTCAGGGGGATGGAGTTAGGCTTTTCTCAGTGATGACCAGTGATAGGACAAGGGGTAATGGGTGTAAATTGGAGCATAGGAGGTTCAAGGTGAATATCCAAAAAAATTTTTTTACTGTAAGAGTGACAGAGCACTGGAACAGACTGCCCAGGGAGGTTGTGGAGTCTCCTTCACTGGAGACATTCAAAACCCACCTGGATGAGTTCCTGTGTGATGTACTCTAGGAGACCCTGCTCTGGCAGGGGGGGTTGGGCTAGATGATCTTTCGAGGTCCCTTCCAGCCCCTAAGATTCTATGATTCTATGATCTCTCTAGTCCTCTGTTTTAATTAAACTGTGATTTTTATTTAAAGATATTGGCACAACAGTTCCAAAATTTAAGCAACTCACATTCTATTCTGTGTTGTTTCAAATCTCTTGCTTTTCTAATAAAGCCACCTCAAAAAAGTGCAGTTTTTAAGGTACTTCAATGGGATTACAGCTGGCCTGCTAATTTTGCCATTAATTTAATTCAGTGAAGCTCTCCACTGCAGTTACTTCTGTAACAAATAAGACCCAAGTATAGAAGATGCATAAAAATGTGTCTTGGTCACAATGTAAATGCTGAGAGCATTACAATCATCTAATCTCAAGGAGAAGACAGATGGAAGACTGTAGAAAACTGCATACTGGAAAAACATAGTTTTTTTTTTTTGGCCCCATACAGATAAAAATCTAACACTTTGCATTTGATTTATGTAGCTAGAGAGGCACCTAGTAGAGCATTTTTTACTCCAGTTATTTTTTTATTCTTCAGAAACTCAAAGTTCAGTAAGATGAAAGAACAAAATAAATGATACCTGTTCCACAGAAGAGAAAAACAGTATTGCAGAAATTAGGCAAAGGCAAATATCCCATAGCCAGCAGGTGGCAGAGATGGAAAATTAACTCCAGCACTGTCAAAATCATTCTCCCCTTTCAACCTTGTCTGTACGGTTACAGCATATGCACCAATTAGATAACTTTATTGCAGAATCACATGCATAACCTTCACATTTTATTAATTCTTTAACAACACTGAAACACCTAATGAAGGAAGAAGAGTACTGGTAATAAAAAGTCATGTTGCCTGGGTCACATCTGTATTGCAAACAAGTCTCACAACAACTACTCACAACACATTTACTTCAAAGATAAAAAGGAATGAAGTTTTTGCTTATACAGCAACTTTCACTGAAGTAACAGTGTTCATGTACTGAAGTAGGTAAGTACTGTAAGCAATTATTTTCTTCCTTTGCTCCCCTAATACAGAACAGTAGGCTATATATGTATAGAAGAGACAATTCCCCTCCCCCATCATTTAAACTGCATAAACTGCAATTTTAGTAAATCAAGCACAGAGCTAATCAAGTTTTGATTTGCTAATTACTTCTCAATTTGATTAGAGCTGGCAGCTAATCATCTCTGGAAATGTAAAGTCAATCTCACTCACTTTTGCAAATCAGGACTTTAGTATAAAGGAACTGAGATATTGTGTTGTTTGCAGCTCCAGTATCACTAAGCATAGAGTTCTTTCCTTCATCTAACTAAGTCTACCTAGACTGGGCCACTGCTGCTTCTCTCTATCTTCCCCAATATGAAAGGTAAGAAAGGAAGTCACTGAGGGGCAAAGTACAAGGCTCTCTCCAACCAGTGTGGGAGACTAATACCTCCCCCATCCAGCCTCTTTCTAGACACCATACGCTGTAGTGTCACATATCTGCAGCACTGTCCTAGCCCCACATCTTCCTTACCCTCAAGTTCTTATCCATAATATAGTCCTTGCTTCCCTTCTTGTACTAGGTTTACATTAGATGTTTGAGTACTACAGCCACCAGACCGACATTAATGTCAACCACTGTCCTTAAGGATTATCACTCAAGATCCCCATCTCCATAGCCACACATTATATTCAGTTCCTTGTGTTACTCAGCCTCCTTTCAATTCCAACATCACTCTGGCACCTAGAGAGAGCATGAGCAGGAGAGTAGCAGCAGAGGGGAATAAACATCAGGCAGTAACTCTGGGGATCGCTTCAAAACATTTGTGAGACATTGCAGAGAAAGGTACAGACATATTTAGGGAAGTTAAATTCTGAGTATGGCTTGCTTCCTTCCTTTCCAGTTTCAGACTTCAAGACCTGCAGGTCTGCTCTGTGACAGAGACCAGCTGAAGCATAGTAACAGCTGT
>NW_009954614.1:3035663-3128089 GCF_000747805.2 Chaetura pelagica
GGTGTGAGATGACACTCCTTCAACTCAGACTAACAGGGAAGGTGACATGCCAACAACCATTTATACCTAATTTACTAAAAAAGTCTTGTCTACCTACCCTATGAAGATATGAGGATAGAAAAAAAGAGTCAGAAACAATTGAAGAGCTGTCTTAAAGTACAGTTAAAGTTCAAGAAATAAAATATGCAATAGGCTAGTTTTAGATAAATATCATGCCAAAGAAAAAATGCATTCAGAGACTCTCAAAAACATTTTACTTGGAGTTCTTCCTACAAAACATGGCTTATTTTCTTTCACCATTACTTCTCATTTAACATTTTAAAACATTTTGTATCATAGACTTTTGAAATATAGAATTAAAATTAAGTATTTACTATTTTCATCAATGACCTGAATAAGGGAACAGAGTGTGCCCTCAGCAAGTTTACTGGTAACACTAAACTGGGAGGAGTGGCTGACACCAGAAGGCTGTGCTGCCATTCAGCAAGACCTGGACATGCTGGAGAGTTGCATGGGGAGAAACTTGATGAAATTGAACCAGGACAAGTGTAGAGTCTTGCATCTGGGGAAGAACAACCCCATGCACCAGTACAGGCTGGGGGCTGACCTGCTGGAGAGCAGTGTAGGAGAAAGGAGGGTCCTGGTGGACAGGAGGATGACCGGGAGCCAGCAATGTGCCCTTGTAGCCAAGAAGACCAATGGCATCCTGGGGTGTATTAGAAAGGGTGTGGTTAATAGGTCAAGGAAGGTTCTCCTCCCCTTCTATTCTCCCCTGGTGAGGGCACATCTGGAATATTGTGTTCAGTTCTGGGCCCCTCAGTTTGAGAAGGACAGGGAACTGCTGGAGACAGTCCAGCGCAGAGCCACAAAGATGATTAAGGGAGTGGAACATCTCCCTGATGAGGAAAGGCTGAGGGAGCTGGATCTCTTTAGCTTGGAGAAAAGGAGACTGAGGGGCAACCTCATCAATGTTTACTAATATGTTAAGAGTGAACGTCAGGAGGACGAAGCCAGGTTTTTTTCAGTGATGTCCAGTGATAGGACTAGGTGCAGTGGGTGCAAACTTGAACATAGGAGGTTCCATGTGAATATCAGGAAGAACTTCTTTACTGTGAGAGTGCCAGAGCCCTGGAACAGGCTGCCCAGAGAGGTTGTGGAGTCTCCTTTGCTGGAGACATTCAAAACCCGCCTGGACAAGTTCCTGTGTGATGTGCTCTGGGTGAACCTGCTCTGGCAGGGGGTTGGACTAGATGATCTTTTGAGGTCCCTTCCAACCTTTAAGATTCTGTGATTCTGTTGATTCCAAATAAATATTTATTTTTTTATTTATAAGTAATTTAATTAATTCAAATGGTGAGGCTTTGTTACAAGCTTGAATAATTTTTTTAGATCCTCCATGAAATAATTTATTTAGCTAGCTGTATCTAGCCATCTAAAATAGCCGGTATCGAAAAAGGATGTGAAAATTGTCTCTCCTGTCCATAATCTCTGTTTGTATAATACTTTTCTCAAGGTTGCTGATTTCATTTAATTACGATTACCTTTTTTTTTTTCCCAGAAAAGGCTGACATCTATCCATTCTGACTGAGGAGAGTGAATGCTGAAGACATTGTTTAACACTGTCACCAGTTCTGTGGTGTGACAGATTTCAAATTGAGCACCATCCTTGCTTTAGAGTCTCTCATTACAAAAATGACTGATTAATCATAACTGATATTACTGTCAAAATTTTACAAATTAATCATCAGTATATTCATTTCAGAAAACAATTAAAATACAGATTTACAACTGCAGCTTCATTAGTATAGGACTCATATTTTAGTAATAAACAAAATGTAAAAGGTAAAGAATTCTCTGTTCATTTTACTAATTGCTATCAAATCATAGCAAGCACATCTCTATTCACCAGTAGTAAATAATTATGTATAAGATATATTCTTAATTATCCTGAAATTGAGTTTGAAAGAAGAAACTAATAAAGGTAACTATAAAACCTTCTAAAATACGGAAATGCAGACTTCTTGACATATCTACAACAGTAGATATGTCAAGTATGTAAGTACCAGCTATCTCCCCACTGAATAGTGCAAGCACCCTTCAACCTAGTTTCAAATGAAAGGGAAACTAATTAGATGTAGAACATTTTCCCTCTGATAAAATGTTCTAAGTGTTGCCCATTAAAAAGAAATGTAACATTTAAGTTTTATAGTCTATAGTCTAGTATGTGTTTTCCATCACCAATTCAGAACACAAAAACCAGAAGCTTTACAGAATGTACTCAGAAACTCAAGATAAAAGGACTTCAGAACCAATACTATAATGTTACAGAAATCTTTCATTTTGCTATTATCACAGGCACAGTCTAAACTTGGCTACCTGTGACTTTGGCAGTTACTTCAAAATCAGTAAAGCACAGCTAGAAAATTACCTAGCTATTTTAATGGAAACCACAAGAGAGCACCGCTTGTGTCTGCCAGCAATGCCCTTCAAAAATGTTGTGCCTATAAGCTAATTTGTTATGATTCTATTGATAAAACATCCTGCATTCAGCATAACTCCTAGGTCTCAACCAATTACCAATAAGATGTGCCATTTCACATTTATGTTACGTTTAAAGTATAACTTAAAAACTTAACGCTTACTGAAGTAACACTTCAGTATAAAATACATTGTCCATAGAAAGGCACACTTACAGCATTTTCAAAGCCTTGAAACATACACTTGAGATGACATCGATTTAACCAGCTACTTTTCAAACATCAAGAAAAAACCCTAAAGATTGTTTCCGTAGGAAATCATAACACTACTTCTCTTTTCCATCAAAGAGGAAAACAACTCTGCAATTCAGTTTGGGTTGTAAGTAATCGAGTGCCAAACACTCATGGGAAGTCTTTTAAACACCAGTGGTTCAAATCAGTCCATCTATTTGATCTCTGCAACTTTATTCCTTACGAAAATAAAAGTTTTATGAAAACAAAAGGCTTACGAACACATATGGAAAAAAATAAAGACAAGAAAGGAAATGTTACAATCTAGTAAACCAGTAATATGGTTTGAGGTTTTTCTTTTAGAAAGCTGGAATACAACAGAAGGACACAGGCTGCATTTCTTGGGGAAACTAATGTTCCTAGCTAATTCCATTTATTTCTTGAGGAGAACAGTCCTAGCCATTGCTTCAGTAATTGCCTTTGCCACTTCACATAACCATTCACTGGAATGATTTGTATCTATAATTAAATTTTTTAAAAATACATATCTTAAATGAACTAAGGAATCAGGATGTTGACAGGTTTACTTTGTGAAGAACAAAGAAATTATGCCAGGCAAAATATGAACTTCAGACCCTTTATCATGAATCATACATTGAATTTCATAAGAAAAGTAGAAGTAATGAAGCTTACCTTCTCTTACCTTCAAATGAATCATTCTCTTACCTTCAAATGAATACTCCACTCATTAGTAATCAAACTGTAATGAATTAAAATTTGCTAGAGGCTTAATTTTTAGGGATTTATGGACATGAAAATAATGGTGGAATGGCTGCTAATCTTTCTCAAATCCACAATTAACTGACAACCAATTTAGTGTTCACAGCCTTCCAAAAAAGACACCAAAAACAAACAAACAAACAAACAAGCAGAAAAAAAGAAAAAAAAAAAAAAAAAAAAAGAAGAAAAGAGGAAGACTTCTACTTTGAGAGATGTATTAGTAATATATAGCCAAGGGAAGTACAGAACATACAAGAAATTCATAAAAATATTTTACATTTCATCTGGAACATTTTATTTTGTGCACTTAAAGAAAAAGCAATAATAAGGAATAACAAAAAACTTAGAAGACAAAAATAATTATGTTATGCAATAGCAATCAACTTTGTAACAATCAACAAAAAAAAAAAAAAAAAAAAAAAAAAAAAAAGAAGAAAAGAGGAAGACTTCTACTTTGAGAGATGTATTAGTAATATATAGCCAAGGGAAGTACAGAACATACAAGAAATTCATAAAAATATTTTACATTTCATCTGGAACATTTTATTTTGTGCACTTAAAGAAAAAGCAATAATAAGGAATAACAAAAAACTTAGAAGACAAAAATAATTATGTTATGCAATAGCAATCAACTTTGTAACAATCACATTATCAGATTAGAGTAAGATTTGGATAGAGGTAAATTAACACTTTCTTTTGCTAGGTCTTTTTTTTTTTTTTTTTTTTCATCACAGATGACAATTTTAACAAGAAGTCATAGGTTCGCTGTAGCAGGAAATTAGGAGAAAAGTTTAAATACTTTTACTTCAGCTACAGCAGTTATTTTCCAATAAGATTTCATCCTGTTCTTGATGACTTGTTCTATAAAGGGGCAGAGAATGATGCTGTGATATTAAAAGCAAACTAAAGCTCTCTTCCTCTAACAGATCTTGATGTCCTCTACAAATTCATTTTGCAGAACACCTGCTAACATAGTAAGTCATCCACCTCTTAGTAGCTGTATACATTGCTTGCTCACATTTGTTAATCTTTCAAGTATCTAGCAAGATGCCTCATGAAAAATAAATAAATAAATAAATAAATCATATACTTAATTCTTGATAAAAAGTATTACTGAAAACCACCATAAATATTTTAACTTGACAAAAATATTATGTCTTTATTTTCCATTTAACAAACATCCAAAGATGTGTATAATCAACTCACATGTCCTAATTAACATGTGACAAGATATTCTGAGTTTAAACCTGCTGTAATTATTTCTCTTTATACAAAATATATAAACAGTCATTAAGACACACATCAAGAGAATGAAAAGGTTTGTGTATTCTGTAGATATTGATACTGAACTAGAAGTTGTAACAATTTCTGCTTCATTGATTTAGATCTACAGTAATGTAAAAGCTTTAGGAGAAAATAGATCACCCAACCTCAGCATACGTGAAAACACAATAGATAGGACATTCTTCTACGAGAATGCAGATTCAGAATTGTGAATAGCTCTAGGAAAGTGAAACCTGAAATGTTGTTTTAAATTGTGCTGTCCATTTGAGAAAACATATCTTTTGATTTTTATAAAAATTCTCTCAGACATATCTCTTCGAAAATGTTGTATATCTTTAAGATAAGACACAAATACAATGCAAAAACAATTTTAAGGACAGATTTCTTGCAGAACTAGAAAGAAGTACGATACCTATGCTTTGGTCAGTCCTACCATGTCCTACTCATTCCTCCTGGATTTCCATATACATGACTTGAACTACAGAAAACTTTGAGGGAAGCTAGTTTGTGGCAACTGGTCACTCCAAGACATAAATATAAGACCTATTTGAGCAGAAAATTGTTATTGAACTGCAGAAAGAACTATAATGAACATTGCTTTCCAACCATAGACTTGTATACTTAAGTATGTGTGGGATTCATTACCGAATTATCTAGGGTCTAATACTTTGCTATCTCAGTACCTGCGACAATTTTCTTTCCCAAGCACAGATACACTTTATTTCTCATTAATTGACTTCCACAATGATCACTGCTTTAAAGCAAAGCTGAGTTTTGGCTTCCTTTCCTCTAAGACAAATGCTATGAAATGGCTATGAAAAAAGCAACAGGAAGGCCATTAAAGCTGGATACACAGTATTTACTGAAAGACAAAATGCAGGAAAAGCTGCAAACAATATTAATCAAAGTTAAATATTGTCCCATGTATCTGCAAGTTTCAGAGGGAGCCATAAATCTAAAAGATTTTATGAACGACAGAAAAAAATGATTGCAGGAATGAGGCAACCATAGATTGCTTAAGTTGTTAATAAAAAAAATGTTGTATAATAAAGTTTACAAGAGTTATAAGCTGCAAGACTCCTTTTTTAACCTCATTTGCTCTTTAGGCAGCAGTTCAGCAAAAGCAGAAAGTCAGTTGCTGAACCACAAAATCCAAATAAAGGATTTGCTACTCATGCTACTTCAACATTGGTTTTGAGGTCAGAAACATTTTTTAAATCATGGCAGAGAACTGAGAAAACTTCAAATGTATTACCATGAGCCTCTTGTGCTGAAAATTTGTCTAGAAACTAAAAAAGGAAAAAGTTTTAAAACTGGTTGGCTTATTATAACAATAAAAGTTGTTTTTAAAGTTCTCCTATCAGTTCCCCCAATCCAACACAATTTTAAAGTTTAAAAATATTGAAATATTTATGGTATCATATATAGAAGCAGCATCTGTTACTTCACAAGTATAAAAAGAAAGACATGTAGGATGGAGCAATAGTTGAAAAAATGAAAGAGAACTGCCCTTCACGGGTGACATATTTGATTTATTTCACTGAGATTAATTTCATTTGATCGCAAATTACATTGTTTAGTTCAATATTTTTAGTACCCAGTATTGGAGGTGGCATCTGGAAAGACCTAATAAAGAGAGTTGCCAAAGACTTAGAACTTTCAGTGAATTATACAAATTAAATACTGTGTTTATAATTATTTGCATTGGGCGAGTTGTTATTTGATATCATCTGATGTCTTGGAGACAGACGGGAGGCACTCTGGGATGCAGTGATAATGCACTGGTGGAGTTCACAGTCCTCAGAGATATTAGTCAGATGTGGACTGTAGTGGGCCCAGGTGAAGCTCATAAGGTTCAATAAGGCCAAATGCAGGGTCCTGCACCTAGGACAAGGTAGCCCAAGATATGAATACAGGCTGGGGGAGGTCACACTTGAGAGGAGCCCTGTGGAAAAGGACCTGGGAGTACTAGTGGATCACAAGCTGGACATGAGCCACCAATGTGCAGTGGCAGCCCAGAAGGCCAGTTCCATCCTGGGCTGTATCAAAAGAAATGTGGCCAACAGATGGAGAGAGGTGATTCTGCCCCTCTACTCTGCCCTGGTGAGACCTCACCTAGAATACTGTGTCCAGCTCTGGTGCCCCCAGCACAAGAACGATGTGGACCTGTTAGAGCATATCCAGAGCAGGGCCACAAAAATGATCAGAGGGCAAGAACATCTCACTTAGGAAAACAGGCTGATCCTTGAGGTCCCTTCTGACCTGGAATTCTATTATTCTATGACCTTATAGTGACTTTCTAATACCTGAAAGAGGCCTATAAGGAGGTTGGGAAGACCTGTTCACTAAGGCATGTAACAATAAGACAAAGGGTGATGGTTTGAAGCTAGAGAAGGCTAGATTTAGGTTAGACATTAAGAAAAGGTTCTTTATTATGAGGGTGGTGGATCACTGGAACAGGTTGCCTAAAGAGGTGGTGGAGGCCCCATCCCTGGAGACATTCATGGTCAGGCTTGATGGGGCTCTGAGCAATATGTTCTAGTTGGAGATGTCTCTGCTTATTGTAAGGGGGTTGGACTAGATGACCTTTAGGGGTCCCTTCTGACTCAAGACATTCTATGATTCTATTACTGTAGCATTTCTGACATCTTCTTCCAAACAGTACATGTGTTATAGGCACTCAGTTTCTGAGAGAGTGTTTTAGCAAGAATATTTTTTTTTTGCCGAGGTTTTGAATCTTGTTATAGAAGTCCAAGGTCAATATTATCAAAGCAAATATATGGAAATAGAGTCTTTTAAAGTCTGCTACCGGTTCTCTTCCCTCCATTCACAGAGAAAGAAAACAAAATAAAATTCAGCTTTAAATTTTCCTTTCTCATGCAAAAAAACTGTATTATAAATTACACATGACAACTGAACACCCTAAAGCATCTCTCTGGGTGCATGACAGCTTAGTTACATATTGGCCAAATATGATAGAATTAAGTGTCACTTTATATTACTTGCAATAAAACTGATGAATAGATTAAATTTAAAAAAAAATGCAAAATCTCTGTGAAGTTTTCATTTAAAATGACCAAAGGAAGAAATGCAAAGCTGAGGATGTAAGTCTACTAATTTTTCAATGCTGTTGCTTCTAAATATTGCAAACAGTTTAAAAGTACATAGTGAAACCATTAACCTGACACTGCCAAATCCACCACTAAACCATGACCCTAAGCACCAAAATAACACATCTTTTATATACCTCCAGGGATGGTCACTCCACCACTTCCCTGAGCAGCCTGATCCAGTGTCTGACAGCCCTTTCAGTGAAGAAAGTTTTTCCTAATATCCAATCTAAATACATTTCTTACCCTTGCAACAATTATTGCCACACAAATCAATCCTTAGAGTCGTTCTGGTTTGAGCCAAGGTAAAGCAAATTTTCCCTTTGCTGATTTTTGTTTCTTTCAGTGAACTTTTTTTAGCAGCACCAGTGGACTGATAACAATCAAGGACACTTCTGAAGCTCATGTCTGCAGCTTCCTCCCCTGCATGGGGGAACAGACTGGACTGAAGGCAGGATCAGCAAATCAGAATATTTCCTTCTCATAATATTTTCTCTATTTGGCTTTCTGTATAGGTTAAGATATTATGGAAGTCAAGCTTTTTATTTCCATTTTCTCGCTCTTTTTTCTGCTTACTGTCAATTCTGTTGCTCTCTCTTTGGTTCTCTCTATTTTTATTTTTTTTTTCCATTTTCCTTCATAGCCGACATCTGCAGACCCTGTTCGCGTGTCCAGACACTCCCCCCTTCAGCCGGGAGCCTGTGAGAGTCACTGGGGGAGGAAGGAGGGAATTGAGTGTTGCACATCCCTGCATAAATATATATATTTCCCTATCACTAATAATTAAAATCAATTTGTTTCACTTTTCAATCCAGAAAGCCTCTCATTTTTTACTCCCTCTTTCCCTATCTTGGGGGCAGGGGGCTGGATTGAGAGCATTACTGTTACTAGTTTGACTGCCAACCTGGAACTAAACTGTGACAAGAGCTTATCAGGCCTTCCCAAAATATTTTGAAACTTTTATTAGTAATTATTTAGGGATAACAAAAATACTATTAAAAATATTAGTAGAATCAGTAAAAGTTCTGAAAGCAATATGCTTCTCCATTTCCGCATGCACTTAAACACTTAAACTGCTTTCTAGAACAAACTGTTTTAGTGGGGAAATTACGTAACAGTAAAAATAAAACTACTAAGTGTGAAATACCTGATTCTTATGAGAAATAAGCTACTGAACTTCAGTAACAACCTTTTTCATTACAATTCCTATATTCTAAAAGTTGCTTGGAATATAGTGTTAAGAGTGAGAAGCAGTCTTGCTTAGAATTTAACTAATGTAGGTCAAAACTGACATGCCAGACTTGACTTGGAACTCCACTGCTGCCTACAATCAGTACAGACTATAAGACTGGTATGTTCCAGCTATGCAGTATCATACAATTGTTATGCTACCCAAGCATATCCTATACTGCAATGGGAAAGTCTGGACAACATGTGTTACCACATCTTGCTTTTTAAAAGCTTAGGTGATTCTTCTGTCCTCTTAAACATAGGCAAAAGAATTAAAACGTCAAATACTGGTTTGAGTCTCTTGGAAAGAAAGCAGTAAGCACTCAGTGACCTTGTGTATTGCTACAGGGGTTACACACTTCTAGCCTACCAGCTGCACCTTAGCCATCAGTGTCATCAAAATCATTACTGTGGTCATGTCATCATTATCCATCAATGGATAACAGCTGTTTGTGTTCCCAGGAGAATCTTCATATAGAACAAAGAACCTCAGAGGTACTGAGAAATCACAGAACACCTCTTAAGTATCTCTCCAATCATGTTTATTTAAATTACAGAGGCTTCAGTAAGAAATGACAGCTAAACAGATTGCATAGAAATAAATGCTTTCCCAAGTACTCCTCAATAATGTATCTCCAACGACAAAAATGGAAATGTAAACATCTGTGACAGTCAGTCTGTAGTATATGAGTGCTAGAAAAACTGTCACAAGATGGAAAGATCTAACAGAAAACCAGAATGAGTTTCAACTAGCTTTATTACTCACCTACACCTGGTAAGGCGTCTAGACAGGCACTAATTTTAACTATTTAACTATTTAACATAATTTGTGTTTGCAGTGTTGAGAGTCAGCTACGAAAAGTAGGCTGTTACAGACCATGGTCACCAAGAGCTGCTTTCAATTTCCTTCAAATAACTTATAAATGGTCTTCTCCTCCTTTACACTTGCTGGCAACTTATCCCTAAATTAAATCCTAAAGGGATTTAAGTTAAAGACGATTGCTGTATTCTAGAATAAATGGATAGAGGAGAGAGGACAACAGGAGTCTGCCAGACTCCAACTCCTTGTCTAATATTTGGCACAGAAGTGTCTCATGAGCACCTACCTTTTTTCTGTTGCAGCCTTTGTTGCATACTCCATAAAGATTTTAGTTTTTTTCCTTTCTGTGAACAACATTTAATGCATAGCTATTGTGTATTCATGTTAAAGTTACTATCAACATCTCTCTAACATGTGGTGAGCCAGCACGTTGCTCGTAGCATTTCAGCCTCTGGTGAAATTTATTATTTATTATTTATTAGCAGGAAACAATTTATGAAGAAGCACAAAGATAGAAAAGTGCCAAGAAAATACCTCTTTTTCTACTTCGAGGATACAAATTGTATGTAAACTTTAGCTTGTCTAACTTAACTATATTTAGGAAGTAGGAACTGAAAGTATAAAAAAGGAACAGCTCATTTGGTTAAAAAGACTCTAAATATAAGCTAGAATAAGTCCAGTTATTCTGACGGGCTCTAATAATTCAAAAGAGGACCTAACAGAAGATTTATGCTTGCAGTTTAATCAGCCTAGCTGAAAGAATACTTAGAGGGCACACTACTTCTGAACAGGAAGGGCCATTGTGAGGCATT
The DNA here is from genome assembly GCF_000747805.2 of Chaetura pelagica. Lineage (NCBI taxonomy): Eukaryota > Metazoa > Chordata > Aves > Apodiformes > Apodidae > Chaetura > Chaetura pelagica. Next base: position 3,046,408 of record NW_009954614.1, read on the forward strand.
ACACAGAATGGTAGCACAATGTTTTTCTTTGATGCCATGAAAGTACCAATGATCCATTGCAAACAATGTACTGTCGGATACAGTACATTTATAACATCGTCTACAACGTAAACACCAAGGTAGATTGTGGACAACCATATTCAGTCTTTGGCTTCTAAATTGGTCAATTTGCTGTACTATCTTTTGACTTGCAATGAACCAGTGATTCTGGTGTTGCTTCTATTATACTTGAATCCCGATTGATAAGTCTGATATGGAATTGAATCCAAAACAGAAATCTGGACCAACCCTACATGAGGTATACATAAGTATAAGGAGCAAGCTCATAGTGAAAAATAAGGTATGCTTAAGGAAGAACCTAGAACCATTAATTTTACTGTACCTAATCTTACACACTATTGTCACCTGTACATAGAAAATGAACAACTTACCCCCCTCACAGTCAAAAAGTATATTCAAACATGCTGCTTTATGGACAGAAGAAAAACTAAAGAAACAAGAACCTTGGGGTGATTACATGCCACTGTAATTGCATGAAACTGCCATTGTCAGCAATACATATTTTTTAAAAAAAGGATTTTTGGTTTTAATTTTTTTTTCACTTTTGTGTGTGTTTCTTGGTTTGTTTTTTTTTTGGTGAGAAAGGCTCCTTAAAAGTTTTCTATATGCATATGTGGCAAGTTAAAGGGACAAAATCTATAAAATTTCATATACTAAAAACATAGCCTGGGAAGTATAAGCTCAGGCACAGGTAACTTATGGTGCAGAGCAGTGTAAAATGATGGGTTTGGCTATGTTGTCTGAAGGCAGTGGTGCCATGGATGCAAATGAATTGGACTTCCTTAAATATGGCAACCACTGATAGCCCGACATACAAAGTGCTGAGATCTTCTTGCAGAAATTATTCTCTTTTGTGTCAACACTTCTTAAGTTTCCTGCAACCAACTACAAAAGAACATGTGTTCTTGTCACAAAAGGAGTGACATATTGGACTTGCATAATTGAAAGACCATTTTGAAGCCATTACCACCAAGACCAATAGAACAAAACAACAAAAATAATTAAAATTGGTGGAAGCTACTTCACATCTTGCAGGTCAGAAAAAATAGTGAAGACATGTCCTTGCTACACGTGCAGTACGCTTTTTAATCAGGAAGTTAAAGTTTGGAATTGAGCATTCTGAAACAGAAAGCAGCATTTGTTCCAAGAATAAATTTCAAATTCAGTAGGCTGACACTTACACCAGTCAAGACAGAAGTACTGAAGTGACCTGGATTCTCAAAGTAGGGAAACAAGGATTAAATCAGCCTTGAATATTCTTTATTCATGGCTTGCTGACTCTCTGTTGCCATATGCAGCAAAGTATGTACAAACCCCTTCAATTTTGACAGCTTTTTGCCAACACAGAGCAGAGATTTATTTTTTCTATGTGAGTATGTATATGGCATTCCTTGAAGAAATAACACTATATAAACATAAACATAAAGGCACAAATGAAGAATCTTTCAGAAGTTAAAGCAGATAAAAACATACGACTTACAGCAAAAGGTTAAAGGGAGCCTGTTTTTTTGTGTCTCATCAAATGCCTGCCTTATGGACTGATCATAGGTTTCCAATATACAATGGGTTTTAAAAACAGTTGGGCAACAGTTCTCCCTATCCTCTGTTGCAGGACATGAAGAGATAGACTCTGTTTGCAGGAAAAGATTCACATTGACTATGAGAAAGGCAAAAAAAGAAAAAGCCATCTATAAAAGAACTAAAGCAATGGAAGAGTAACTCAACCCACGATACAATCTCTCTTACTGAATGTTCTTGAATACCAATACACACGTTCTGCATTTATGCAGGGGACTTAAGATAAGTAAACACTTAAGCCCTATTCAACCTCTTATTTTTGTGATTCGGGAAGAGTTTCAGTGTTTGGAAAAAACCTCAAGTAATACCAACACTTACACCTAAATACCAATAATCTTTATTGTAAGAAAGAGATGCTAATTAGCCTTCTGCTTATATATATCAGGATTAGAAGATGCAGTAAACTGACTTTGTTGTTACTGTGGAAAATAAAGCTGGAAAATACACAAAACCTTTTTCTAGTCTTATTTACAAATTTTGCATCTTCATTCTGTTCCAAGCTGAATTATCTGCATTGCAACTGCATTGGGATTCCTTTTGTGTTTTAATTGCTCCATAGTGTGCTTATTTCTTACTCTGTTGCTTACAACACATGAAAAAAATGAGGCAAGTATAGCACATACGGCTGACACTGTCAGCCATAAGCTGCTCTCTGGTCAGCATCTGTTTTTATATATGCATGAGGTAAAGTATTACTGTAAGAAGAGATTTCCAAAGAGATTCAGAAGTAAATTAAATAAGCTACCTAGCTGTTGATTTTAATGAATAAGTAAAAATAATGAGAAAGAATAATCAGATATGAAATGTGATTTGATTTGAAGTATTTGCTGATTTTCTTAAATAAAGCATGCATTTTTAAGGTTAAAAATAAAATTAGTGTCCAGCATGAATTTAGAAGTAATTTACTGCTTTTGTCATCTAAAACAGAACATATCATAAAGCTCTTAAATCCATAGTGGGTTGGGGGTGGGGGAACTTAACAAACAACTGAATTCTCTCACTTGCCTGCCATGATGCTTCTAGAACACAAAGTATGTTCTAGCAATAAATTGATAGGATTAAATTTATCAGAAATTTAATTGAAACAAGTCAAATGTGTAAAATTAAAAAAAAACAAAAACAACACAACACAACTACCCCCTCAAAAAAATTGTCCAAGGTAGTCTTCACCAAATTAAATAGGAAAAAAAAACCCAAAACTGACTAGCATTTGCTATTATTTTCTGTATTTCCTGTGTGAGAACAGCGTATGGGTTTTTTTCATCTTGAGAGTTCTTATTGCAGTTACATTGTGTTCTAACACACAGTGCCTTACTGAAGAAAAAATATCAGGGTTTCTAGCTAACAAGTCAAATGGTGGCCAACAGTGTGTCCTTGGAGCAAAGGATGCCAGCCAAAGCCTGGGCTATTCCACCAGAAGTGCAGCTTGCTGGTTTGGGAAGCACACCAGCTTTCCTCTCTTTAGCCTCTATGTGGCCACATGTGGATCCATTTTCAGGCTCCCAGCACAAGAAAGATGTTGATGTACTAGAACAGATCCAGTGGTGAGCCAGCAAGTTGTTCAGGGACTGGATAACACAATATATGAGACACTGAGAGGGCTGAGCCTGTTCAGTCTGGAAAAGTGGTACCAGAAGATAGAGAGCAGATGGAGCTAGACTTTTCTCTGCGGTCTGCAGTGATAGGACAAGAGGCAGTAGAGGTTGAAATGTGGAAAATTCCAATTATATATTAAGAAAAAGGAGGTTAGGGTTTTTTGTTGGCTTGTTTAAACCATGAGAGTGTTTAAATACTGGAACAGGTTACCCAGAGATCTCTATTCTTGGAGGTGTTCAAGACTTAACTGAACCTGACTGTGAGCAATCTGACATAACTAGACATATCTGGAGGAGATACTTGGTCTAGATGACCTCTGGAGGTTCCTTCCAACATAAATTATGACACTAGATTCTAGTAAGGAAACATCCAAATACAATTCTCCAGAGTGTTCCAATTCACTAAGTATTTAAAAAGTTTTCTTTGGACTGCAAAACTAATTGTCTTCCTACAGATTTATCTTTCTTAATCACTATATCTCTTCCCTCTTCCATAAAAATTCCCATAACTCTTCCATAGAACATCCACTGAACAAGAGATACAACATATATCAGTAGCTGATTTTTTAGCTGGAATATTTGTACTGACCAGGGAGCTAGGTGCTAGGAAACAGAATACAAATATTTTTTCCCCCTACCATAGACAGTTATTACAATTCTCTTGCCACTGTTGCTTTTCATGGAATTCTGGACATTGAATATCTTGAAAACCTTTAACCTTTTGACAAATGCTTTTGAAGCTATTGGATCATAAACTCCCAGCTACAGGGCAAGCATCTTGAACTATGGCTCCACTTACTCCTTGTACTTTCTGACATCTAGCATTGGCTTTGATTTAGCATCTCAGAAGTGGCCTTTGTAAGAAAGGGTAAGATGTCTAAAAGTAAGATATTTCCTTACTCTTTCTTTTGCTCCTGTCAATGGCTGGAAACAGATCCTTAGACACCATCTTTCAAAATCAAGTTAGATCAGGAATCATGAAGACAGTGATACCATGACTGCTTTAAAGAAAAACAACCATTCAAACCTGATTATGTCAACTTGTTAACTTTAAGCAAATAATTTCTTTCATAGTCTAGGTGGTAAAAGTCTCTAAGATTACCATAGGATTGAACAAATCTAAGTGAATCAGCCTACTGCAGATGAAAATGTACAGTCATGGGGGAAATTCTGTGTTCTTCCTCTAGCACGTTCCTGCTATTTCATACTTCTAGTTATATTTCTATAATTTCCAAGTATACATGGTACTGTTACATGATAGTCGGTGGCTGGACAACAGGTTATTTCTTCAGCATTCTGAAACTACATAAAACCATTTTTCTTAGAGATTAATCTCCATTAGGAAAGAGATATACTTTCTGATAAAAACAAAAATATCCTTTTTACTTTTAATACTTGTCTTGCATTTCTACTTCTTCCTGCACTGTTGGTGCATCTCCTGGACTCCCAATCTGAAGAAAGGAATTTATTAGGTAAAAATTTAAATAAAACCCTCACACTCTGCAAGATACTCACTTGAATTTGTGACTGCCATTTCAAGACTAAGAACTGTTCACTGAACTAGAGATTAAATCTTTTCAGACTTCTCCCCTGGTCATAGAACAGCTTCTCTTTGCTTTCTCCAGAAGAGGCAATGAGACACAGATAATTCATCTGGCAGCTGGTCTCCCTGTTGGCAGTATGCTGCACAGACATTTTATCAGGCTAAATAAATATATTTAACTTTCACTTCATAAATAAAATTGCTACTTCAGGAGTAACCGATGTCTAGTATTTTTTTTTATTTAATAAAAGCCTTAATATAACCAAAACTAACCAAAGAAGAAAAACTAAAAAAAATAAATCAAAAGTACCAAAAATATGTGCATCATATCGTTACCTTATTAATGTCTATAAATATCTGAAGGATGGATGTCAGGAATGGTCCAGTCTCTTTTCAGAGAGATGCCCTGTGATAGCACAAGGGGAAATGGCACCAAGTTACAACACAGGAAGTTCCACCTCAACATGAGGAAAAACTTCTTTACTGTGAGAGTGACAGAGCACTGGAACAGGCTGCCCAGAGAAGCTGTGGAGTCTCCTTCCTTGGAGACTTTCAAGACCCGTCTGGACACGTTCCTGTGTGATCTGGGGGGCTGGACTCAATGATCTTCAGAGATCTCTTCCAACCCCTATAATTCTATGATTCTATATTTGAAAAAGAAAAAAACTTTTAACAAGTCTAGGTTTTCCTGACACAGTATTTGTATATGTGATGACTCTAAAATTAATCTTTTAACCTACCCACATTTTATTTGTTTTTTTTTTAATCTGTATTTGCTTCTGCCCACAAGTTTGTTTACGCTTGTTCCCTAGTCCCACCATCCCTGAAGTCTGCATCTGTGATTACTTTTCACATATGCATGCAGCTAGTCTAAGAGGGCAAGTAAGCAGATGAATCTTACTAAAAAACCAACAAACTTTCTCAGGTCATCAGGACTATTAAGTAACTAAGCCTTTCCAAAAAGAAAGAGGAAATAAACTGAAGAAGATGGACTAGTGTAATTATAAAATGTAGGGAGCAAATACAGATGTTTTTTTGTTTGGTTGGTTGATTTGGTTTATTTTTTTATTATTTTTTTCCCCCTTTCAAGCTTCCCTTTCAGTTTTGGGTACTGAAATTGAACAGTAAGCCAGGCTGCTAATTAATATTTGTTACATTTTTTATATACTAGTAATGTCAAAACTTATTACATGTCCAATAACAGTTTTTTCCTGGAAAAGTTTTATTGGCATTTTTAAGCAATCTGAGAATACAAAAATAAAGAGATTCTTAAATCTGTATATGGCATTTGGTTCCAGACAGCTTTTCTAGAGCAGAAATAACACAAAGGAGAATGAAATCTTAAACTTCAAAATCGTTTTTTAGGTTTAAAATGCTTTTGATACATATGATGAGACTTGGAATTTTACAACTATCTGCTGGCTATTAAAAAAAAAATAATCAAAAGAGAGAACAATAAATTTTAAAATACTGTAGAAGTTAAATTATTACTGGAAAACAGGAAGCAATACTGGATGAAAAGGCTTTTCTATGTCAAAATTAAAAACTTTCAGATTTCTCACATTTTTGTTTTGATGTAAGCATATTAATCTTGGTTACTGTTTTATATCCTCAGTATGTGGTATTCTAATAACTTGACAGCTTAATTTCCTTGATCTTGTTTAAAAGCAATTATATTATGGGTTATTTGCTGAGCTGTTACTTCCAGAGCAAGCTCAACATTTGTAAAGGAGGCATTATTATTCTTGCCACATTTATTATTATTTTTTAGCATCAAATGTACTTTTAATGCTGGCTTTATGCTTTTCAAATTTTCTAAAAGCCTAGAGAATTGTCCAGACCTTCTGATATGTGCTTATTAAAAATTCTTTGGAATTGTTTTGCTGTTGAAAATCATTCTGTTCATTAATAGAGATCTGTCCATTACAAGAAAATCTTCTTACACTTTTGTTGTATTTAAATCTGAACAACACAAAAGTTGGGTAGTGGCTGCTGCAGAGCACAGATTGTACAGAACACAAATTCTAGCTCTGTGTAGATATTGGCTCTTTAGTATCCTTCTCATTCCACTGCCCTCTCAAATACTCTGTCAGCAAAATAAATAAACAAATAATGTCAAGGTATGGCTGCCTGGTGAAGGTGATTCAAGATAGAGATTAATAAAAGTGATACTATCCTGTTGAGTGCCTGCATCATGCATCACAAAATACAAATTAATCTACAGGAACAATTGTCTAAATTACGCTTATCTTGCAGTTAACGGAATAGTACAATTCACCATTCAGTATTAAGCACTTTCAAATGTAGCGAGACTTTACTAAATGCTTGTTTCCAGTTCTAATTGCTTGCAATTTTCTCCCTCTCTCTCTCTTTTTTTTTTTTAATGGAGAAATATTTGAAATGTTCCTTATATCCTTTATTTTATAGTTATTGTATTTGTATGCATAAATCTACATACATATTAAAAATAGTTTAAATGTGTGCAATACAGAGAAGAATACTTACACAGTTTTCTATTCAGACTACACAAGTTCTTTTGTTTAGCACATCCAGCCAATATTTCCTGCTGTCAAGTGTAAGCAGGTAGAAAAATAAACTTAGGCTTTTCCTATGATCATTATATGTAAGTCAGGTCACACCTCAACAAATGATCACAAGCTGATTATATTTAAAAGCACTTTAAAAATCAGCTTATTTCTTTGTAACTATTACGTACTAAATGGATCTTACAGTAAGTATCTATTCACACAGTGCATCTCTGTTCCTGGTTAAGATACTTCCACTAATTTATAACATGGGTTTTCTAAACACAATGATCACATTAGAAATTACATTAAAAACAGTATCAAGCAAAATTCTAAACTAAATCAAAACAAATTTTTACTTTGTAATTCAGCTCCTCCTAAACAATTTCTTTCAAATCTTTGCAATCCTTAAGGTTAAAATACACATTTACATAATCTAAGAAGGACAGTGACTTGTTTACTTCTGCTGTATTGTGGGAGGATATCGAAGTTTTGCAGTGATTATCTACACATGTAAAATGTTACATTTATGCTTTTTAAATTAATGCATTCGCATTACAGAACCCATTTGCAGAGTTCTGAACCAACCTTAAGAAACTGTTGACAGTTAAAATGCAGAACTCAGAGTTTTTATTTTAATCTTGTTAGTCAGGTAAAAAATAACATTTACTTATTTTATTTTATTTTATTTGACAAAAATAAAATTCATGCCTCATTAAAACCACCACAATCTCTAACATGACATTACTGAAAGTGATAAATAGCCAATTTTAAGTTTTAGATAATAAAACTGTTATCAGATCCACCATTAAGTAATTGCATTCTCTAAAAATCAAGAACAATGGCGGTGGATGCAACTAATTTCTGTACCTATGACTCAATGAGCTTCACTCTCCTGTACTATTTCCAAGCTTCTACAGCCACAGCTTCTTGCCTTTTTATGTATTTCATCCTGAAGCTTAAGGAGCAGAGATAAGAGACTATCAGGCAGAGATGAGATGAAAAAGAGGTTCCATGGGAGGAGAAGGGAAAGGGAACCCTTTGGGGCTGAAATATATTCTTGTCTGTAGTATTCAGAATATTGTACCTCCGGTTAATTACATATAAAGTCCTATTCTTTTTGCCATTATTCTATTAAGGTCTTCCTTCACATTTCTGATTTCATGAAAGGCTATACTTTCATATAGATGAACACAGTGTCTCCACTAGAACTTGTCTCTCAAGGGAAGTCAGAAGAGTCTACAGACCCTATCAGTTCCATACAGCAAGATCCATCTCTTCTTAAATATAATGTTGAGCAGAACTCTCATAAGACAAAGGGTTTGTCTTGTCTGTTTTGTTGGATTTTTTTCCTAGGTTTTCCTTGTTTGTTTTTTGTTTCTGGGGTTTTTTGTTGTTGTGCTTTTGTTGTTATTGTTGCTGTTGGGGTTTGGGTTTTGTTTGTTTGTTTGTTCGTTTTTGCTTTGGGGTTTCTTTGCTTGTTTGGGGTTTTTTTTTTGTTTGTTTGGTTTGTGGGGTTTTTTAGATCTAAGCATTGTAATCTGAAATTTCTAAAATTTACATACTAAAACTTACATACATAGACAATTAATACACACAAGAAATATTCATGTATTGCTAATGCTGACAATAACTACTACTCTACTACAGTTCTCATTTTCTCTCTCATGAGCTGTCCAATGTCTGGCAGCTTATCTCAGTCCCCTGCCCTGCAGCTCAGAAAGCTTCTCCAATTCAATACTCTAGAGAGACACACAACACAGCGGCTCTGAGACAAAAAAGAAGCTCAATGGAAAATAATCAGGGTTTTTATGACTTTTTTTCCCCAATTTCCGTAATTTGAATAAAATGTCATAATCATTTGGTTATTATACAAGTCTAAAAGAATGTGTAGCAGTTAGAGGTTTGCTGTGTGACCAGTGGAAAGAGCCAGAAAGGTAATCCAACACTAAAATACCAACTCATCAAATAATGTGCTGTGGAAGTCAGTTCTTGCTTTCTCCTTTTTTTCAGGGTATGTGTAAAGTGTTGAGTGAAGCAAAAATATTAAAAATAACTTTTTTTGCCATTTCAGTTCTCATCTAAGATTTCTCTTCCCTTCTCTAATCTTTGTTTATTTTATATGCAGTTTAATTACAGTGGAATGATTGGCACTTTGTCCATAATGATGATACTGTTGCAGAGGTACAAACAGTCCAAATATCAGAGAGCTTGAGGAGATTTTGCTTCAGACTTGCCAAAGAGCATTAGAAGCTGCAATGAAAGTGTGCTAAACAATATTGCCTATTTAAGATCACACCTAGGTAGTTTCCAATATACTGAGCAACTTGAATTAAAAAAAACCACAACAAACTGATGTAATATTTAAATAATCTGTATAATAATGCAACATTGACAGTCAGGCCTTTGTGACTTGTCTGATTATACTGATAGTAAGCTGGTGTTCCTGAAAAATATGATGTATACTATTAGGCATCAGTGAAACAAATTAGCCAATATTTTTCTCATCAACAACCTATTATATTAATCTTCTACAACAGGAACACATGCTTACATGAATCAGCGTAGAAACCAACTCTTTTAGTATGAGACAAGAGCTTTTATACAAAACAAATCAATTTTCCAGAACACTCAGTTTTTGCCTCCTCTAATTATTTAGAGTTCTTTTTATACCTTTACAGCTAACGTATCAGCTGAAGACATTCATGACTTACATGAAAGTGAAGGCTTTAGAATATTAGTTACACTGACACCTGAAATGAATGTTGCTTCTAACATGCCATCTCTGCACTTACTGAATCTGTTACCCAAACTTCACTTCATCAGACAGGAGGTGAAAGTAAGTATGATCAGGAGATGGGAATTTATTTGCCACTCGAGCTTTCTACTGATATTTTCATCTCAATTTAAACAATCATCAGTATGGACAAGAAAGACTCATTAATATTTTAAAACTTCTTTGTCTAGCTTTGTTGTCGAAGAGTTCTCAAAAATCTCACAGTTGAATCAAAGAGAACAAGCTCAGCTAATATTAAATTAGTTCCACTGAAGAAAAAGGTATTACTAACTTGCCTGAATTTACATTGAAGGTTGTAAACACACCAGCAACAAAACTTAGTTTCTCCTAGTTCAACCTCAGTCTGCATATCCTCTTAACCTGTTCCAAAGACATGGAAATTTTAAATTATTTTGACTGCTAACTTTCACAGTGATGACAGGAATATATCAGCAAATAATAGTCACACTATTGTTCCCTGATAGCTAATCTGAAATATTTGCAGCTCTTGGAAGTTACTCCTTGTAAACATGTGCAATTGAAACACTAGATAGCTAGCAGCCTTCCCCTTGAAGGCTGAAAAACTGACTATCATAGTCCAATCTTGATCGAGACACTTCGTGATTGAGGGTGAGCCAGATATCTGGCCGTTTCCACACAGTACATTGTCTGGAATAAAATCCTTTCCCTTGCCAGGAAACACTGTGCTACACTTCTTGCAGCTGTCTTATCTATTCCAGAGTCCAAGAAGCCTTTTCATGAGTTAGGCAGGGTAGCAATTTGGAAGCTTTCTCAAAAGCTTGAACTTGTAGACTCACTAAATAAGGCTTAATGTTTATAAATGACATGTCTGATTAACTCAAAGCCTCTGGAAGAAGCTTTCCTGTCTTTTTGTTAGAGAGACAGTGGCTTTTCAGTGGCTGGCTGCAAAAAAAGCGATCAATTGACTTCACAATCTGGAATGGTTATGAAAGGTGTTTGTAGCACAAGACAAAAGCTTCAAATATATGCTTCCTTTGAAACACAAATTGCAATATTTTTTTTTTTATTTTTTATTTTTTTTTCCTGCTGTAGTTATTACCTCAAGGATACTCTCAGAAAAGCGGAACATAACACTTCATCTGAAAACTGTCACTGAATTCACTGGTGTACTTTGTGGACCACTGACCTTTGACCTTTGGAAGACAATTCTCACTTGCAGGTTATCAACCAAAAAAAAAAAAAAAAGAGACAGTAGGACCATGGAAAACTTTAGTTCTGCATTTTTGTGAGCAAATGATTACAGCTACTGGCATACTCCCTGGCATAAAAGGCTAAACTGCCTTTTTCTATGTTGAAATCAAACTTCTAGTATACAAGTAGTTTGAACTGTAGACTAGTATGAAATCATCAATCATCATCATAACATCCTCAAAATGTAGTGTTGAAGTAACAAGGTCTATTTGCTTTGTGTTCAACATCATGTGGCTTAGGACTGTTTGGACAAGAGATTGATAAATATCTACCTCTACAATGCTCATATAAATTCATAAGCCACTACATCAGGCAACGTACTACATTCCCCAGTAGCTAACCAATTCACTAAGATTCTGATCCTCTAGCTTTAAAAACAAAAATTACAATCTAGAACTTTTCCATTGTCATAATTATACCCTATTTTAAATTAGTATTTGATAAAACCCATGTTAGGAAAAACACAATGACAAGTGATTAAATATATTAATGAAAACTAAGCTCAGCGAGTAAAAATTGTCTGTATTGCATGATATATTGTGTCTTTAAGCTAACTCCAGAACTGCTGCACTAGCTGATGAGATAAGCTAAAAATGTACATGCAAGAAAATCTACCAGCTATTTCACTTAAGTAAGAAAATTCAGTTTACATATAGTTAAAGCATGCAGAATTATCTCCAGCAGATTTACTGTACCGCCTATCTGAAGCTTTATAAACATGTTCTAATTTTGCTTGCTGGTTTGAAGCAAGAAATCAAAGAAGAAAATAAAAGGTTAAATTCATTAACACATACCCATTTTTCCTACTTTTTAAAATTGCTTGGTTTAATCATTTGACTTGAAGTGCTGTTGAATGTAAAGGCTGCAAGTTACTCCCAATTCAGCCTAATTCTTATTATTGATTTGCTGAACAGGCAAAATATTGCCAATAGTAGTATATTTTTTCTGTTACCTATATAAATATCTCTACATAAAATGTATGAGATAATTTCTCAGCTGGAGGGAAGGGTCCCTTGAGGGACCTTGATGGGCTTGAGAGGTAGGCTTGTGCAAACTGCATGAAGTTCAACAAGGCCAAAGGCAAGGGTCCTGCATCTGGGTCAGGGCAATCCCAAGAACAAATACAAGCTGGGTGGAGAATGGATTGAAGCCAGCCCTGAGGAAAAGGACTTAGTTGTGTTGGTTAATGAGAAGCTCAACATGAGCCTCCAATGTGCACTTGCAGCCCAGAAAGCCAAGTGTGTTCTAGGCTGCATCAAAAGACATGGGGCCAGCAATGGAGAGGGAAATGGGAGATGATTCTCCTCCTCTAATCTGTTCTCATGAGACCTTGACTAGAGTACTGTGTCTGTTTTGGAAGCCCCAGCACAAGAAGGACATGGAGCTGCTGGAGTGAGTCCAGAGGAGGACCACAAAGATGATCAGTGGGCTGGAGCACCTCTGCTATGAGGACAGGTTGGGAGAGTTGGGGTTGTTCAGCCTGGAGAAGAGAAGGTTGTTCAGCTCCGAGGAGACCTCATAGCAGCCTTTCAGTGCCTGAAGGGGCCCTGTAGGAAAGCTGGGGTGGGAAGCATTACAAGGGCATGGAGTTATAGGATGACGGGTAAAGGTTTTAAGATGGAAGAGGTTAAATTTAGATTAGATATTGGAAGAAACTGTTTCCTGCGAGGGTGGTAAGACACTGGAACAGGTTGCCTAGGGAAGTTGTGGAAATGCCCTGTTCAAGGCTAGGTTGGATGGGGCTTTGAGGAACCTGATCTAGTGGGAGGTGATTTCAATGATTTCTAGATACTTCAATGATTTCAAGATTCTTAATTCTTGCCTCAGAATGAGTCTATGCTCCAGTGTAACAAGCTATTTTAGCATAGATTAATTTAAGTAACTGAAATGCCAATAACAGTCTCCTTTAAGTGATAGAATCTTCAGCACTGGATGAATTCACCCCAGATCTTGCCAGTACAAGTCACTGAACATTTTCTGCTATAGCTAGATGGATACTTTCACTCAAATAGCTCAAAACTGTACAATGATGCAGCTACCACACTTCAAATATCTTGTGGACACCCTTTTATTTAGTGCCCATTCACATTTCTGAGCCTACCTGTCAACAAAGGTACTTTCTAGCATTAGATGAAGAATTAACTGTATTCAGTTAAACCTCAAATCTCAAAATATTCATGACAGGAAACTTCAAAAAAACAGCTGCAGAAAAGCACTTGTTATGCATGTTACATGTTTCATCGTATACCTGACTAAGCTTCAAAATAGACTGAGACTGATGTTTGCAGACTAATGTACTCAGTAAGGCTTATACAGTATTTGTATTACTTCATCTGAGCAGACAAGCAAACTTCCCTTGCTGTACTGTTTCTGTGTGCTGAACCATTGCAAGGAGTTAGGAAGTATTTCTACTTCTATATGAATAGTTATTGGCCATATTTAAGAATAATTTTCAGTACCACTTTTAAACAGCCTACCAAATAAAATCATTATAGAAATCAATGAGTAATGGTGTATAAAGCAAAGGGTTAACTATCAGCTTTGGGTTCTCCAAATACACAGGAAAGTAGGCCAGGAAACTATTACCAATTCTGAGGCTGTGTTAGACAGATAATTTAATTCAGTTTCATGAGTTCTGAAGTCTTAGCTTGCTACAGTTTTTTGGTTTGCTTTATATATATATATACATATAAAAATATATACACTATGTATATGCACGCTACATATACTATATATATACTATATACATATACTTTATATATCTATATATACACTTTATCTATATATATTTATATACATACAGTTTCTTAATGTTTTAACATGTTTTAACAGCTTTTTTAATCATTTGAGTAACACTTAAAAAAGCCAAAGAACATAAATAAAGCAGTAGTACTCCCACAAACAGTATGAAACTAAGAGAGGGACTGATTTTTTTTTAGACCAAGGAATTATTTTGTCCTAGGATGACCCCGACAGCTTTCTGTAGCATGCCTCACTCACCATACATGCAGAACGCACTTTAATTTCATCCTTGGGTTGTATACACATATCCCTGATATTTTTAGTAGCACTTTAAAAGTATAAAATTTATTCCCTATGCCCTCATAAATTTGAAATCGCCATTTTAAGGCTGATTAAGTAAGTATTAGTGCCAATGTTCCAGTTATTAGTCTGTGTCTTCAGCTGGAACTGATGATGTAGTATTTGTCAATAACTAGCTCATAGCCTTAAAGTCCAAAAAATGAAACCTCTGCAAGACAGTCCATCTGTCAGAAGACTTTGTAGCAGGCTCCTGTGTAGAAGAAAACCATCTATTATAGGATGATACAAGCTTAAAGTGGCATGTATCACAGCTGTTTGATTACTACTGGGAAGATGACTTGCATTCCCCTTACAGCCCTGTATCAGAATCCAGCAGTGATGGATTGACTTTCCCTTGCTTTAGTATGATGATGGATTACCTCAATAGTATGTGCAAGAAAGGTAAAGTCTGGTCCAAAATTAACATCATGACTAAAAGAAGCTGGCCTAAGTTGTGATTTCCAGCACATCTGAATAGCTAGTGAAACATTTTAAAGACCTTTCAAAAGTCTAAATGATGATATAAGCTGGGAATTCTCCATATTATAGAGATATTTATTACACAAGCACCTGGAAGACACTAATCAGGCAGCAGCTACAGAAATTCAACGAGTTTGTTCACAAGGTCTGAACTGAAAGATGCTCTACTGTCCAGAAACACATAACTTCATTCACTTCATATAAACATTATGTTTCAGTGAAATAAATACATCATACTATGATGTCTAAATTATCCCAATGGTCTACTAAGTGAAAAGCAAAAGTATTAAAACCAACTTGTTAAATCAGTGTTACTACAGACTACAAGAGACACAAACAACAAAGCTTCAGCCATTTAAATCTTGCAGTGAAACATCCCAATTCTCAAAAAAACTTGGTGTATACTAGCATTTAACATACAAAGTTACTACTTCAGTATGTTCGCTAAACTCAAACACAATCTTGCCTGGGTAATTTTGAAGCATTTGGGGTTTTTTTCCTTACATTTTGGGGTTCTCCATGCCATGGACTTACATACTCTGTAGCAATTCAGAAAACTTTGACTGGACTCTATTAATGTAGTACTTGCAAGTAATTAAACACAACTAGTTAATTTAAAACCTCTAAATTGTAATGCATTATATTTTGTGTTGTAATTTATCATAACATTTTATAGTAGTTATCAAGATAATTGCATTTTGAGCCAAGGTTCAAAGAGCAGGGAACATAGCAACAAATTAAAAAGGTTTCAAATAACCAAATTTTATTTAAATCCCCAACTGTGCTCAGTTAAACAAATTTACCTTTCTATCTAGAGCAGTTATATGGCTATGTTTTAATAAAAACATAAATCGAGAACCTTGAGTTGTAATTGCTTTTATTTTCTAAGTTTGAGTTTATACAAAGTAGCTGGAAAGACAGTGTCTGAAATTATGTCCTACTGACCGTTTAACTTGGTGGAAACTGGGGTGGCGAGGATTGTTTTGTTTCAGCTGGGTTCCAGCTTCAGGCGATGCTTTACTAGTATTAACTTCATATTTATTTAATAGAGTCCTCTGCATATGGGTGTGTGAGTATGGAACTAGAGGAATTTTAATAACTTAATGTGTCCTTTGACTGAGGAACATTTTTATATGCAAAAGGCACCTAAGCCATTCTCAAAACTGCACAAGTCTTGGGTCCCAAACTCCATTGCATCCTGAACAACAATATTAAGGTACTAACACTGGAAGTATCTTGCTTGCAGTTAGGACAAGACAGCAGCAACAGCCTCCTGCAGTCAAGAAGCTATCTCCATGTCAAAAAGGAAACATGCTGATGATGATCTCCAGGCCAAGTAACACTAATCTATGAAGTAGAAATCATAAAAGCATTGGAATCTTCCCAGTATTTGGTTTCATAAAGATAAATTTTATGGAAGTGGCACAGCAAAGGAAATAAACGTGCAATTCAGCTCATGTAATTTTAGGTTTCTTGCTCAGACCACTAAAGACCTGCCCTTCAGAGAGTCCATGGAGAAAAAGCACAGCATTTTGGTTTCATCCACCTGACTTATTGTAGGCACGTACTCAGTACTGGAATAACTTCGACCCTAAAAATGCCTGTTTCTTTCCACCCAATATTATGGGATGGATAGTCTAGAAAACTATACTAGCTGGCATATCCATGACCTACAGAAGGAAATCAGGAATGATAACAAAGAGTGACTTGCTTTCTCCACTGTTATGTTAGCTTAATTATGACTGTACCTAACTAAGGTATATTGGCACCCCTCACAATTTTTCTGCTTTAGCAACAAACTAAAAACCTAAAATGTGGCTCAATTGGGAGCACTTAGTCTAGAAAACCTATTTTTAAACAACAGTTTTATTGGAGAACATTTATAAAGAGATGTAACAGCATTTTCTCTGTATCTTCTGCAATACCACCTAGCCATATCACACAGGCTGCAAACTGTGGCATTCCTCAACTTGTTGAAAACAAATTGTTCAGACGTTATAATTTACTGATTTAAGCACATTATAAAACATTCTGATCCAGATGCCTCTACAGAAAATGTAGAGAAATGCTACAACCTGCATGAAATATGGATACTCAGTTCTAAAGAGGGAAAATGCACTTGCTGACCGGTAGCTGTTCTCTTAAACTCTTATCTTCTTTTCTATTTTGTTTTAAATTAAGAACTACCATTAAAAAGGGTAGCCAGCTATACTGGTTATGCTGCTAAACACACCTTCAATATATATTCAAAAGTCTGAGTAGAGTGGTTCATACTTACAAATTATCTACCATTTTGTATATTCCTGTGGTAGGTTATAAAAACCCTGGTCTACTCTAATCTCTTTGAATTAATTGAGGTATGGAAACTTGCTCTGGAAAACTTGAACATAACCTGTGTCCCATTAAGCAGGAGGTAGAAATAGGTAAGAAGTAAAAAACTAATGGACATTTCAACTATTCAGATACATTTAACAAATATTTCTGATAAAGAAAAAAGGAAATGAGGAGAGTACTACAGAGCAATGGCATACCTAAGTCAAGAAAGTATTTTCCTATCTCTTAGGATTTTAAAATACAAACATAGCTTTAACTCAGACAGTAAATGTTTTTATTTAATCTCAGGTCAATTTCTACTGCTCATACTTATCTGTAATGATAGAAGTAACAGCTTCACAAACAATGGAAAGCAAATTTCAAAAAGTCAGATGATCTGCCCTTCCACTTTTTTTATCTCTTTCACTAAAGTTTCAGAAGTCTTCTGCCAAAAAATGTTCAGTTTGGATGCCAGGTACAATTCTGGAAGGCCAATCTTCCACTGTGCACAATTTTCAGGACCGTACTATGTAGGCTTGCTTACTCCAGCCATTTGGCAGGCAGGCAGACAGAGCACCTGACGTGCTAGAGGGCACAGAAGTGTTTATGGTAGACTATCAGGTAGCCCACAACATCTTAATTTCCCTGTCCCAGTCATGAAACAGATGTGTTAAATTACAGTAAAGGTGACATGGTTAAAGAGCATATTCTTGTGCAAATACCATGAAGCACCTAATACACCGTGATTTTTTCGGAATATGTTTCCTTGCTTACAATTCGGATATAAGACAGGAAAGCTGCTGCTGACAAAATCTGCATGCATCTCAGCAAACAGGCAAGACATACCAAACTTCAGAATTTGTTTTGAACCAACAGGAAATATAATCAATAAAATATTTACTATCATTTTCCTAGAGAAAATCTGAGAACTAGAAAGATACATCTTCCAGTGATACTTGTATTATAAGGAAAATAGTGACTATGCTAGCATATGCTAACTACTGAAATCAAGAGGGTTTGGGCATATCTCATGGGGCACCCCACATGTATTTTCCCATAACAACACTCTTGTTAAGTTGGCTACATTCATATCACTGATAATTCTAACAAAGGAAAAGATGGCAAAAGCTCACCTGAAATTATAAGAGGCTGTAAGTGTTAAGTGGTACAATCTGAGTTTTTTACACACAAAGCCAGCAAAACCTACAGTCATCAAAGCATGGCAAACATGTGAGCTTAAAGAGCATCTCAGCAGCCATGAGAGGTTCAAATTTTGCTTTCATCTCTTAAGGTTGTTTTTGAAAAATAGAATAATTTCCTTTAAAATACATTTCCTTTACACTTATTGAGTACTTACATTTCTAGGAAAAAAAGAAAACCTTGCCATCTTATCTACCTTTATCTCTGCTTTCCTCACTTCTATTTGACTATTTAATTTCCATATCTTCTTATTCTCAGAAACTAAACCAGATGCCTATACATTCCATCAGTGCTTCATGCTTCAATAACCTTTCCACTCATTTTTCCATATATTTGTTACTCTATGTGTAAAAATGTTCCATTCGAGCTGTCTTTATCTCAATCTTTCCTAATCTGTTTTGATTTTCATCCCTCTTTTCTTCCTGCAAGAATAAAGAGCTCATTTAACATTAACCATCCTTTCCCTAAATATAGATGCTTCGCTAACATGCATTTTTCTTTTTCAGTCAAAATAAGCCTCTTAATCTTCCCTAATAAACTAAATCTTTGAAGCCTGATATTATTTTTGTTCCTTCTCTCTGACCACTGAAGAGATATTATCTAAGAATCAGTATTGAAAACTTCAGCCTGGGATTTGGTCTGAACATTGCTTCCAATAGATTAATAATTCTATCTTTTGAATGTCGATAATGCTCAAGAGCTTTTTTTTTTTTTCCCCTGTCATGGTGCCATTTTTTTCAGAAATGCTACCTGTCACGATCCGTGACCTATTATATCCCCTTATTGGAGTGTATTAACTTATCAGGATTTGCTGAGAGATCCACACGTGGGTATCGCCTCACACAGAGGATACAGGAACTTATGTCCTGACTTTTTTGAGTGAATAACTCGCTCAGTGCTTACTAAATTTCTAACAACAGCAAGGTTTATTGTGGGGAAAACAAAGCAATTTGGGGCAGGAGGTTCAAAAGGAGTGATTACAACACATTAAACATATATGGGTACACCTTAGTCACACATCTTATTCACGTGAGGGAAGCAGAGGGGAGGGATTTGCCCGAATGGCTGGATTATATTTTCCCCTATAAGCTGGGGTAGCCGGAATTGTCTCACCACGGCAGTGCAGGTTCGATGAGCTGGGTAGCAAAGAGGCTGCAGGCGCAGGTCGCCCCCCCCCCACCACAAAGCGGCGGCAGTCGGTGCGCGGCTCCGGGACCCGGTGACGGGCGGCAGCACGCGGCAGGAACAATGGCGGCGGCAGGCTGTGTGTGTAGACGACCGCCTCGAACACACGAGGAGAGAGCGAGAGAGAGAGAGAGAGCGAGAGAGAGAGAGAGGGGCGTGTCGCGCTGCCTCTCTCATGGGGTTCTTCGGCGCCAGTTTTGCATTTCCAGGCTTTTCAGCCAATCAGACGGGACCTAGTCCTGCCCCTGCTTCCGGCCACGGCTCCTCCCCTGCAGCAGCTGCTCCCCCCCCCATACACACAGAGGGGGGTCAGCGCCGTGTGGAGACACCGTTTTAAGTCAGTTTTGTCGGCTGACTCAAAGGACATTTCATGTTCGTGTAAGGAAATACCTGGTCCTTCACACTACCACCCATTATCTCTCAGTTAACTATCTTATACGAAAGGAAAATTTATGAGGACCTTAATTTTCAAGACTCCTTACAACTTCATCCCATTTTCAAGGTCTCCAGCTTTTCTTTTCACTTTTGCTTTTATCTCATCAAGAAAAATGCACCTGTACGGGTACATTGCAGAAAATCAGTTACTGTTAGAAACTAGCCAACAATTCTAAACTAAATGGAGGTAAATTCCTTAAAGAGGGCTAGATAACTGGATTTGGGGGTATTGACAGCACTTGCTATTCACGAAAGTGTTATGAATTCACAGATCTTTAACACAAATGAAAAAAAAAACAAAAACACAACAAAATAAAACAAAAAAAAACCCACCCAAATAGCATTACTTTTTAAGTCACAATGAAGTTACTGAAATATATTCTCATCTTCCATTAGATCACCTCTTTCCCATAATGCCCCTATTTTTAATATAGCTTCTGAAACATTTCACTGATATGACTGCAGGTGTTACTGCTCCTAGCTATCTTGCAGAAAATTTGGAGGTACATGATTATCATAAATAAGCAAGCAGGAAAAGCAGATGTGAATCTGCTTCTCAAAGTACCATTTTTTGGTATATTAAACTGTTATTAGACAGCATGCTCCCCTCCAGCAATAAGACCCAGGAATCAGCTGCTAGCAATGGATAGTGGAACTTCACATCATCATCGCTAGAGCCATCAGAAGTCATGTTAGGATCTTTAGTCATGGTATCAACAGCTATGCTGAGGCTTATTAACTTCCTATGATCAAAGAAGGCAGCATCAAGACCTAGTGACATTGTGCTGGACTTGGAGAGTCTGGGGTCTATGACTGGGCCAGATGATAACCTCCAATACAACTACAGACAGGTAGTCTTACTTCACTGGGTGTCTCATTTCCTCTCTCTCCCTTCATCTGTCTTTCTAGTTTAGGTATCTTCAGTCACTGAACAGTTATTGTTCTATTAAAAAAAGAAAAAAAAAAAAAAAAAAAAAGGACATATTTTGGTAAGTAAAGTGGATCACAGTCACACTGCGCAAAACCAGCAGAGATGGGGTGGTGGGGAGTTTCCAGGTAATAGGTAAGGAAGGAGGCCGTGAGTTACTCAATGCCAATTGCAGCCAGTTCTAACTCTGGGACAAACACACCAATGTGACCAGAACGTGCTGTCCACAGCACGCCAGCACTCACATTGTGTGAGTGACAGTGGCCACCACGCGGAGCCAAAGAATCCTGAGGACCGGTTCTTCGGTGGAAAAAATGAGTAGACACTGAACAATCCCCTGGGAGACACACAGAAGGAAAAACTTCAGTAAAAGGAGACACTTACTTGGGGATATCTAAAGATTCTTAGGGTATACAAGAGAGAATAAAAGACACTCCAGAAAGAGAAAGAAAACGTAGGTGCCCAGAGGACCCTGCAGTCCCACATTCAGGCTGAGCACATTACGGCAGAAATCCTTATGCTGAGGCATAGCACTTCTCTGCCAGATGACTATTTCTCCTGCAGGGCACAGAAGTCTTTTAACTTGTAAAAGTGAGCTTATGTGATTAAAGTGTTTTGGCATCAGTCCTCATTTAGTCTCTACATTATCAATGTGGTCTTAAGCCACAACAGCATGCACTCTAAAATACATGGAAGTTAGTATTTTTTTATTGGTTAGATTATTTCTACAGGACACAGGTTTTCACTGCTATCTTTCTTACATAATGGGAAGACATAACTTCAAAGAATCAAAGAAGGGTTTGAGTTGGAAGAGACCTTAAAGATCATCACGATTCAATCCCCCTGCATCAGCAGGGACACCTCCCACTTGATAAGGTTGTGCAGAGCCCCATCTAAGTGCCATTGAATACTTCCAGGGATAGGGCTTCCGCAACTTCTCTGGGCAACCTGTTCAAGCATCTCACCACCCTCATAGGGAAGAATTTCCCCCATTTTAATTACTTTTTCTTGAAATACACCTTTACCTATAGGGCAAAGTGTTTTATGTACTGAAAAGCCTTCATTTTGATATGCAGATCATTCTGATATCTTAAGGACTTGGGGTTGTATTTGAGATACAAACACCTGAAAAGTTTCCAATCTCTCATGATAGAGATCCTGCTGGCACTGTCGTGCAACTAACATGGGTGTATTCCCTCTAGATTTCAATTTGTCTCTGGAGACCCTTGTGCTTGGATGCTTCACTGTTTACCCAGTTAGACTGAATTTTTGCAAATTCCTTCAGTCTGTAGTACCAAAATGTGACCATAATGCCTATATGGAACATACAAAGGCTAAACATTGACTGTGTAGTCTGTTCATTCAGAGAGACAAGTTTATGCTTTTCTCACAGAAAATTCTTATATTTGAAGACTTGGAAGAAATTCCATTATTCCTAAATACTTAGGGTTGACACACTAAAGAAGATTGATTTTAAACTTTAGCCAGGATTACTTCCTCTCAAAAAGGAGCTTGGTCCAGGACAACTGTCATGTCACATGTCTGTTTCTAAGTCCTAGAATCAGAGGAAATAGTCTCCCATTACATTGAGGCCTGACGAAATAAAAAAGTAGTTGAAAGACCCTGAGGAATATGACTTAAATAAGACAATCCCTGTATCATCTGTTACTTGGATCAACCTTGCCCAAACCCAGCTCCTGCCCCTGGGATAAGGAAACTGGGAGCAGTCTCTCCTCTGTTATCACACATTCTCTCCTTCCCGTGGCTGAGGAATCTTGCTGTGGCCCAAAGCGGATGCAGAATATAGGAAGTGGCAAAGCAGTCAAAAGCTTCTCTTTCCCAGTCTCTATCCCTGCACTATGCAGACTGACACAGAGTGCAGGGGCAGCACTTTAGCTTTAACTACTGACCTTGTCTTCATGATTCATTACTTCTGTTAGAAAACAAACAAACCAAAATCAACCAAAAAAACAAAACCAAACAAGCCAAAAACCTTACTGCGAAGTCCACACAACACAATATTTTTATTATTTTAAGTTAAGAGGAAGAAGGAAGAAAAAGTCATTCAAAATGGAAAAATGCAGAAAGAATGAGTATATAAATTCAAATTATCACAAGGTTAGAAATGCAAGGGGAAGGATAAATCTTAGATTTTAGCTGAAGGAGGAGCAGTTTCTTAATTCCATCAGGATTGCAAAAGACCTCAGTACATCAGAAATAGACAAGACAATCTTTTGGCAGTTGAAACAGCCGCAGATTCAGAAAGTGCAACACCTTCAAAAAGTCAGGATGAGCCTCTCAAGTTCAACAAGAGCTCATAGGTGACTCGGATATAGGTGACTTTGTTCTGAGCTGTCTCTGCTCACAGCTCTGTAAAAGTATGAGAAAGATCAGTGAAATTCTTACAGAAGTGGTATGTTTATCTAGATGAGCTGAGAATATGCCCTAGTAAACAAGTTACTCCCTTCAGGTATATTTCTACAGAATATACTTGATGTATAAATTCATGCTCAGATATTTACCCGATTACAAGAAGTTGTTAATTATTAGGATGCAGAATTTGATTAGAATAAAATTTCATACCTACATGTTTCTGGGTAGGTCTTACACAACCACCTTCATTTAGGCTAGCAGCACCTTCTTACAACGAACCTGATAATTCCTGCTTATAACACACATCTCACAGCAGTCTTCAAAGGCACAAAGGCACACTTCTTTAAGGTGAAACTAAACTTGGATGTACACCAAGAATCTCTAATTTCTGACAGGTGTTCCAGTTCACAAAAAGGTGTTGGGTCCTCAGCACCAGTTCTTGCAATCTACAGCTCTCTTACCCTAATACCACACCAATTGCTAAAGCAGAGATGCCCTTTGATTTCAAATGTATTTTTAGTTTGGTCTTTTCTACACGGTGTTGAAAAATATGCTTTCCAATTTCTACCTCCTCAGTCAAACTGCATGCCCTTAAAGTACATAGTACTGGAAAAAATGAAGACATAAGCTTTGTGATCAGAAAAGGAACACTTGTTCCACCAAACTAAACCAGGATAGTATTCAAAAAGAACTTGCTAATAAAAATAGTTCACCTCGCATTAGAATACATAGCTAACAAAACTAACACTAGAGGCAATATTGGCCCACTGCTGAATGAGGTGGGAGCCCCAGTGACAGAGGACATAAAGAAGGCAGAGGTGCTGAACGCCTTCTTTGCCTCTGTCTTTACTCCTGCAGGATTTCCCCATGAGCCCCACATTCATATAGCCCCAGAAGAAGTCAAGATAAAGGAGGAGTTTGACATGGTAGATGAGGATTGAGTTAGGGATCAGTTGAGTAATCTGGACATCCATAAATCGATGGGTCCGGATGGAATGCATCCAAGGGTGCTGAGGGAGCTGGCGGAGGTCATTGCTAGGCCACTCTCCATCATCTTCGGTAAATCATGGGCAACAGGTGAGGTGCCTGAGGACTGGAGGATAGCAAATGTCACACCAGTCTACAAGAAGGGCAAGAAGGAGGACCCGGGTAACTATAGACCGGTCAGCCTCACCTCCATCCCTGGAAAGGTGATGGAACAACTTGTTCTTGTCACTATCTCTAGGCATATCAAGGACATGGGGGTCATCAGGAGCAGTCAGCATGGTTTTATCAAGGGTAAATCATGTTTGACTAACCTCATAGCCTTCTATGAGGAAATTACTAGGTGGATAGATGATGGTAGAGCGGTAGATGTGGTTTATCTTGATTTCAGTAAAGCATTTGACACCGTCTCCCACAGCATCCTTGTGGATAAGTTGATCAGGTATGGGTTTGGTGACCAGGAAGTGAGGTGGATTAGGAACTGGTTGAAAGGAAGGAGTCAGAGAGTTGTAGTCAATGGGGCAGAATCTGGTTGGAGGTGTGTGACTAGTGGAGTCCCACAGGGGTCGGTACTGGGACCGGTGTTGTTCAACATCTTCATCAACGACCTGGATGAGGGTATAGAATGTACCCTCAGCAAGTTTGCTGATGACACTAAGCTGGGAGGAGTGGCTGACACACCAGAAGGCTGTGCTGCCATTCAGAGAGACTTAGATAGGTTGGAGAGTTGGGCGGGGAGAAACATGATGAAATTCAACAAGGGGAAGTGCAGAGTTTTACATTTGGGGAAGAACAACACCATGTCCCAGTACAGGTTGGGGGCTGAACTGCTGGAGAGTAGTGTAGGTGAAAGAGACCTGGGGGTCCTGGTAGACAGGAGGATGACCATGAGCCAGCAATGTGCCCTTGTGGCCAAGAAGGCCAATGGCATCCTGGGGTGCATTAGAAAGGGTGTGGTTAGTAGGTCAAGAGAGGTTCTCCTCCCCCTCTATTCTGCATTGGTGAGGCCACATCTGGAGTATTGTGTCCAGTTCTGGGCCCCTCAGTTCAAAAAGGACAGGGAACTGCTCGAAAGAGTCCAGCGCAGAGCTACGAAGATGATTAGGGGAGTGGAACATCTCCCTTATGAGGAAAGGCTGAGGGAGCTGGGTCTCTTTAGCTTGGAGAAAAGGAGACTGAGGGGTGACCTCATCAATGTTTACAAATATGTAAGGGGTGAGTGTCAGGGGGACGGAGTTAGGCTTTTCTCAGTGATGACCAGTGATAGGACAAGGGGTAATGGGTGTAAATTGGAGCATAGGAGGTTCAAGGTGAATATCCGAAAAAATTTTTTTACTGTAAGAGTGACAGAGCACTGGAACAGACTGCCCAGGGAGGTTGTGGAGTCTCCCTCACTGGAGACATTCAAAACCCACCTGGATGAGTTCCTGTGTGATGTACTCTAGGTGACCCTGCTCTGGCAGGGGGGTTGGACTAGATGATCTCTCGAGGTCCCTTCCAGCCCCTAAGATTCTATGATTCTATGATTCTATGATTCTATAAGTTATACATTTGGTCTAATGTTGGAAACAAAGACCAAGGCATGTTGCTATCAGTGGACTGATAGATTTGGAAGAGAAACAGAGAAGGTAATCTGGGGGAACACTGGAGGTGAAAACTTTTTGTAGATGGCAACATTTATCTGTCACCATTAACTGACTTCTGTTCAGGAGAGTGACTTAGTATCTACTTTTTTGCTTTATGGGTGATTTATCTGTATCTAATGTTCAAGAGGCTGTAGATGAGCCCAGCAGTATAAACTTAAAAGTTATAAGTCATACTAGTTTTCTACTTTGACTTCTGATTTTGAGATGTGAATCTTACAAGTTAAGAAGTATCAATTATGAGGAAAGAGGGATTTAAGCTAGGAGACATTCAACCCACCTGGATGCGTTCCTGTGTGATGTACTCTAGGTGACCCTGCTCTGGCAGGGGGGTTGGACTAGATGATCTTTTGAGGTCCCTTCCAACCCCTAGGATTCTATGATTCTATGATCCCATTGATGTTCTTTTATAATTTGTTTTATATATGTTCTCACTTGAAAGTTCTCCAGAGACTCAGTATTATCTTCTGTCCTACTTTACCATGCATAAACCTCAGACCAAATATGTGTTTTATAACAATCTGAAGTGAAAACAAATTTGCAATTAGTGGACAAATACAGACAAGACATGGCAGAACTGACATCATGCCTTCATGAAAAACACACCTCCGTTTTGTTTTTTCACATAATACATGAAGACATTATTTCCAGCTCATCAGCTGACTTTTGTTGCTATGGTGTAAAGCAAAGAAAGGAAGCATCTCAGCCAGCAAGCAACCATTTAAAATTCCATAAGTTTCAGGCAAAACCTTGAAAATGCAGCCAGAAATACAAGTACTGGCTTCCAGTCCTGGATCTCATCTGGTCTCTTTGGCATGGCTAAATAAAGAACTCTTCTGCATTTTCATACTTACCATGGAAAAAAAGAAAATGTAGATGCTGAGCAGGCTTAGAAATTTCTGGCAGACAGTTTGTGAGTTTTCCATATACAAAAAAGAAAACTCTATTCTACATTGTTTACTTTTCTTAGACTTACCTTAATCATAGCATCATCTAATCCCTCACCTCTAGAAACATTATCCACTAGCTGCTTCAGTTTACAAACTGCTTAAATACTACTCTTTAGGAGTTCCTGTAATAATCAGCCAAAAGGATGCAGCAAGCTAATAGCCATATGGTGTGTAAATCACCTGGCCACTGTACTTGAGACTAAAGGCAAAAAAAACATTAGAAACAGTATTTCTTCCCCCAGCAAGGTCGCATTATATGTTTGCTAATTCATAATTGTCTGGGGAAAAAATAATGCTTTCCATCTAGAATGCCTGGTAAAGCATGATTGAGGGGGAAAAAAACCAACAACTATCTTTAGACCAACTCTCAACTTCTAAGAACCTTTTGAATAATGAAAATATACACTAATCAAAATGGAAACTACTATATGCCAATTTTTTCTTTGTATATACAGTCTGCAGTAAAGACCATCTTGCTAAGCAATTTTTGTTTCCCTTGTACTTCATATTCCTATGAGAATGTCTATTAGACATACTGGCAGATGAAGAGCCAGGGGTATACACAGAATCATGTTATTTGCCTCAAACTCCCCCTAACTCTGTTACTTTACTAAAACACATTTACGAGTATGCAGCGGAACAATGGACAATCAACTGTCAGGTAAGGAGCTTGTGAAGACAGGCTTGCTTCAATGAACTGTGTTTCAAGGTACTCTCTGTGTCAAACTAAAGTTTCAGAGACACAAAAGGGAAGGTGCTTGGCTTTTTTTTTTTTTTTTTCCACACAAAATCTGGCAGTATTTGAGTATGTCTACATTACTAACTCAGCTTTTAGCTTGTATCTACAATTTTACAAGAAAAAGAGTCACTGCTTGTTTTCAGTATACTATTACAGCATTTTCTTTTTAATTTGAAGAGCTGTTTGATTGTTACAAGCGTCTTTTCTTTACTAAGCTCCTTTAATTACATTTATCCTTTTTCACAGGAAGAGGTTGCAAGAATCATAGGACTTTACGAAGTCACCAAGGATGTACCGCATACTTCTAAAGGACATGTTTTTCAGGATATTGAAGAACACGTTTTCATGCTCCTGAAAAATACCTGCCATTACACACACAGGAGAAATATAGCCCGTGTGTTCTGTATATAAAGCATTATTCTTCATATTTTAAGTACCTTAAAATCCAGCTATTATGGCCCTATTATTTCCATTTCTGGAATACAGATGAAGTGTGGAGGTTAGAAGGCTTCCACTAGAAGTAGTTATTTTATATTTCATGTTCTGCTGTCAAGGACAGAAATAACCATTTGTATTTAGCAATGATGAGAACTACATTTAGTATCACAGCTTAAAACACCCCCAGAATACCACAGCATACTCTTAGATTGTCACCTCAGAACTCAATCCCCCTGAGATCTTAAATCATCACACTCACTTGTGTCATTTTCAGAAGCAGGAAAACAAAACAAACCAACCAAACCAAACCAACAAACAAAAAAAACCCCACAAAAACCCCACAAAAAAACCCCCAAAACAAAACAAACAACCCCCCCCCAAACAAACAAAACAAACAAACAAAAGAAAAAAACAAAAAAACCCCAAACAAACAAAAAAAACCCACCAAACAAAACTTTCCATTTCCTGTACCCACATTTTAGAAGCTATCCCAAATTGATAAGGGTGGCCTCAGTCTCTGTTTGTTTGCAGAGAGCAACATAATAGTAAACTAACTGAGGATGGAGAAATGCAGAAGATGAACAGGAATGACGAAAGGGGATTAAAAGGAAATCCTATAGACCAATAAAGAAGACAGCCACCTGATGGGCAACACAGACATTGAAATCTGTTCTCTCCCAGACTTAGGGCCTGAGTTTGGGCAAAAAATTTAAACTTTCAGGAAAATATGATAAGTAACAGTACTCAGATTTGAGTCTTTGTATTTTGCCTGAGAGCAAAAAAAATTCTTTAGACCGTACCAGGGAATGTGCACTTAATCTCTAGTTGCACACACACTGCCTCTCCATTTTTTAAACAGAAAAGCTGGAGATGAACCACATTTCATCTTTCCCTTCACCCTCCTTTTTGGCACTGCTGTTAGCACAACGGACCTTGAGTACAAGATCAGTGTAGGTTTATAATTCTCAGGAGGGAATTTTATTTGTTTAAACTAATTGTTACTTCAAGGACATTAAGAAAGGGAAGCAACAGGAGGTTCTAATCCCTCTCTGTGCTAGAGTGTGTCAGGTACTGATCCCAAAACTGCTGTGAACTAAGATTGCCTGAGGGTAGGCAAGAGAAGGGACAAACCAGTAGTCTTTGCTGCAGAAAACTTAATTGTGGTGCCTAACGTTACTAGTATTGTAATAACATTTTGGCATCGATGTGTAAAAGAACCAACCAAAATAACTCATCCTGAAAACAAGTGTATTACAACACACAAATGCATATTGTACTGACATGTTCTGCAGCCACAGTGCCTGAAACTCCAGCCCTTCTTTGACATGTCTATGTAGTGTTCAGTCCAGTAACATCTGTGGATTTCTTTTTTCTCTAAAACAAATGTTCAATAAATTGAAAAAATAATCTGTTAGTCCAAAACCACCCACATTGTACACATATGGTACAAACACTAGATGTGAAAAGATGTGTATTACAAAAAGCTTTCTGGTGCAAACTGTGACTATAGAAGAAAAAAACTAAGCCATTACTACCTATAATTTGATATTTAAGTTGAAAAACAAACACACAAAAACCCAAACCATAACAAGCAACCAAAAAAACCCAACCCAAAATAACACAACCCCATAATACAAATTCAATATGTGAAACACAGAGCAGTAACAAGGGCAAACATCTATGCCAAGGTAGGTAAGTTCAGAGCAGCATTAAGGAAAGAAAAATGCAGACATGTGAGTTTAAATAAAGCTCATCCCCAGGTTTTCTGAATTTTGTGGTATGGGCAATTTATTTTTAAAGTGCTGATTCTCTAGAGAGTGAAAAAGACCAAGCCAGTGTTAAGTGTTACACTTACTCCATCCATGAAGGACATTAACCTCGAGAGTTCCTGAGCAGATTGCAGCTTGTGGCACTAAGTTTCCTTTAAATTTGAAGGTCTTTCTCGTTAAGAACCGATTGCAGAACAGTTCCATAAGAAGGAAAGTTGTATAGATCTGTTAGTACTGTTTGGCAGGTTTTGAGTGGGGTTTTTTGTGCTTTCATATTGCAATAACTATATTCCTATAGCATATATGTAATCATAGTGGGATAAATCTGTTCTTCAGCAGAGCAGTTTTTCAATAGTTTTGCAGTGCTTTAGTAATGCACAAATATAAGCATTCAGGTAGAGTTGTTGGATTTATAATTCTTCTCTTGGTACCATAATTTCTTTCAGCATAAAGAGGTTAATTTTCTTCAAATAAGATTCCATTGTCATTCACATAACAAGTTAACTTGATTTAACAAACTCTGCTTAATCAAAAATTAAATTATTCAGAAGGACAAAAGAATGTATAGTCTAGAGGCTCTATTCCTACATCAGCAGCAACTGCACCTCCAACAAGGTCAGAGAAAACTTTCCAGAAAATAGAAGCTACATGCTAAACCATTTACTGCAAGTATACAGATTATTACAGATTTATTCAATAGTAATAAACTGTCTGACAGTACTTTGTTTCCTTCACCAGTGACAATGTCAGAAATGGAAAGCCAGTTTAAGAAATACAATAGAATCACTGGGGAGAGCCTGTGGCACCAATTAAAAAGATGCTTTTAAAATAAAATATTATTTCAGTACTTATTTGACCCTTCTTCTGTATGTTGCTGGCTTGGTTAATTTTGCCCTTAGAGCTTTTTTCCATGCATGGTGTTTGGTATTTTACTGGAGAATGTGATGCTTTTGGTAGGTATAAGATTCAGAGGATGTAAAATGTTGATTCCTTCTTCCCCTGCCCCCAACTTTATAGGTTTACTGATACTGTTCAAAACAATAAAAAACTTCTCATAGGCCCAGCAAGTCTTCTGTGATATGGCTTTTTTGCAACTGTACCTGCACCTCATGCAGATGCAAACTCAAAATATTATGGATAAGATGTAAACCCTTTTAGAAAGTAATTAATTTTTGGTATTATCTGTCAATTTAAATAGTGGCAGACCAGAACACAGCTCAAAACTTGTCTTCTATGGGTTAAAATGCTTTAGACAGTAAATATTTATCTACTAAATAGCCAGGTTTTCTGCTCCTACTGTTGCATCCTCTTACTTTCTCCCTTAACTGATGGCAAATTTACAGACCTCTGTTCTCCTAAAAACAGCTGAGAGTATCCATAGGATATTTGAGGCTTAAGCCATTACAATTTATTACCACAACATCACAGGATAATAAAAAAAAAAAAAAAAAAAAGAAAGAAAGCTAAACCAACTTGGCTATGCCACACATGCACAAAAACCATGACACAGTAATGAGCTGTAAGTAACTAGACCTCACTTTCCCTGAGGCTCATTTTCTACTTCAGGGAAATGGTTGTCCATCTATTTTGGAATTCATTGAAAGATTAGGGCCAAAATACTCCACAGGCCAGACAGGGATGCTAAGTCAATCCAACTCTTATCCATCATGCACAGTTAGCAATCATTTCCTTGGCCTTTGAAAACAGGTCTGGCTAGAAAATGAGTAAAAATTATTTTAATGAAAAATGAAGAAAATCAGTTTCTGGCAAACATTTTATATTCATGAGATCTAGTTTATTTTGATAAAATTAAATTTTAAAGTGCACCGCTTTCCAAAAATGACTTGGTTCCTATGGAGGCAACAGACTTAGAGGGATGTCCTTGAGAGGACAAGACATACAGATGGGGGTAAAGATACCATCTGTACACTATATGAGACATTTTAAACATCTTTGGCTATGCCACACATGCACAAAAACCATGACACAGTAATGAGCTGTAAGTAACTAGACCTCACTTTCCCTGAGGCTCATTTTCTACTTCAGGGAAATGGTTGTCCATCTATTTTGGAATTCATTGAAAGATTAGGGCCAAAATACTCCACAGGCCAGACAGGGATGCTAAGTCAATCCAACTCTTATCCATCATGCACAGTTAGCAATCATTTCCTTGGCCTTTGAAAACAGGTCTGGCTAGAAAATGAGTAAAAATTATTTTAATGAAAAATGAAGAAAATCAGTTTCTGGCAAACATTTTATATTCATGAGATCTAGTTTATTTTGATAAAATTAAATTTTAAAGTGCACCGCTTTCCAAAAATGACTTGGTTCCTATGGAGGCAACAGACTTAGAGGGATGTCCTTGAGAGGACAAGACATACAGATGGGGGTAAAGATACCATCTGTACACTATATGAGACATTTTAAACATCTTTCTGATTAATTATATATTTTACTGCAGATACTAAAGATATGCAGAATGTTAAGCTTACTGAATCATAAAAACAACTATATTTTATCCATTCATATATTTTCAATATTCTGCTTTGTTTTCTCCAGAAATCTCATGCAAACCATAATCCCCAAGAAGCAAACGAAAAACCCAAATCAAACCATTTATATATTTATGTATATAAAGCTTTATCAGAAACTACCTGTTTAAAATTGACTAAATTGATTTCTCTAATCTTTTACAGTGATATCTATTGAGGTAAGACTTATACTTCCACCTTTCCACCGTGTTTGGACAGCAGGCACATAAACACACAAGTAAGGAACACTGAGCAGTGAATTACAAGAGACAATATTGTTGGAAAGAATGCTATTTAGAAGTGATCCATCTTCTTCCCTCCCACATACTCCACAGAAGTGATTCAAAGCCCAGGAGCATTGCACACATCCTAAGGCTTTCAATAATTCAGCATCTAGCTCACAGGAAGACTTTACTGAGATTCATGAACTTGGTGTGTCCTACCCATCCCTTTTGAAGAGCTCAATCTACAATGCGAAGACACTTTGCACCCAGCAACCTCAACAGGCTCTACTCTGGAATCTGTGGCAACTGTTCATTTATTTTTAAACACTGCTATAGCTGGCCACTTTGTCCAGCTGTTGGAATATTCAGTGTAAAACATACTTAGGCCTTAGAGCAGCAATAGAAAACTAGGTTCTCGCCACTCTCGTTGCACCATTACAATATTTTTTCTTTCCTCCTCTCTAACCCAATGATTCTTGAAATTAAGAGAAGCTATTTAAGTGACCTCAGTTTGGTATTACCTGTAACATCTGTTAAGGCTGGAATCCTGGATGTTTTGACTCACCAACTACTAGGATACCGTAACAAAAAGAGATGAAAAGACTTCCTCTTTTGTGTTTCAGGTAAGAAATCAAGCAAAGAAACCCTCAAATCATTAGTAGCGATAATACAAGAGTTCATTGTCAGGGGAACATTCCATACTGATAATCTTGAGTGGAGAAAGGTATATCCAATGATTCAAAACCACATCCCTAGAAAAAAAGCTGCATATGGAAGTTTCCTGCCTGTTGGTTTTACCATCCCAAGGGCTGATGGGTGGGAGATATTAAATCATACTCATGGTATTTTGAATTTTGCATAACTGACAATATATGTAAATTGTCAGAGTATAAAATAGTTATAAAAACTAGAGTTTTCATTAATTTTGGACTTCGCTGTTTGAGGGGAAGGACATGTATTATAATCTCTTTATGCTTGTAGACATACAAAAACATGTTTGTTAGTATGAATATACGAACAGGAACTGAAAAGGAAAATGGCGTAATTGTATTCTTGCTCACAGCCTAATGAGCTTCTCTCATCTTCCAGATTCTTCACTATTCTTTGTCTTACATTGTCTAACCTCCCAGATTCTTCACCTTTCTATCTCTACTTCTTGTATGTGCAACAGAATATAGTCCAAGAGTATTTGGGTAGCAGTCACTTCAGGTTACATTTCAATGTGTGGCACTTCCAGATGAAACTGTTTTTCTAGAAAATAAGTCCAATAGGAGGTAAGTAAAGAATAATTTTGGACACCATCCCAAACAAAAGAGAAGTAGGTAGGATTCATCAATATAAGGTTCCAGTACAAACATAATCGGTACAAGCAGAGGATGCCTAATTTCACCTTACTCACTATTTATCTGGAAAAAGAGAAATGGGGTGGAGCAAGGAGAAACAACTGTACAATGTTTAAGTCATTTATTGGCTGGTATAGTTTGATAAGCATACATGTCCACTGAATTATCTCAAGGGAAGGCTGGGAAGACTGAGAAGTGCGCAAGTTGGAAATATTTTAAAAATCTATTACATCAGGCAGTATGTAATAATAAGGACATTTCAACTAAGCAAAGAAAGCAGAAACTACAGGTTTGGTTTTTTTTGTTACAAGACAACAACATTCCACACATTTTTCTGTTGAACTCTAATTCCAGTTTAGGCTGCTTACGCATTCATAAACTGAAAATTCTCATACATAGTGCTTCAGGATTTCCTGTGTTTAAGTGTACACCAGTACATTTAAATAGTAATTCCATAAAGAATAAATTATCTCAATTATCTGACTTTATTGGACATACTTGTAAGATAATATGATTGCTATAATTGATTTTTTTTACACTGTTTTGATGAAAGTCGATTCAGTACTGCATTCTCTCTAAAAGAATTTCCTCATTTTAATAGTGCACACTTTGATAATTTTAAACCAAGTACTCATTAAGTCCATTTATCTAAGACTTTAATAAAATATGAGGGAACATATCAGCATGATTTATGTACGTTGCATTAACTGTAAATTGCATTCTGGCCATATCTACAACGCAAGATTCATATTTATATTTAATAGCAAGTCTATTGCATAAAGCTGCACAGGTCTATCCACTCATCACAGAAAAAAGCCTTAGAACAAGTTATTTTAAAAAAATAAAAGAAATTACCCTCCAAAAAATTGGTCTGCCTCTGTCCGTGACATTGCAGGTGGAAACAAATGGAACTCAAAATAAAAATTAAAAAATAATGGGAGTAGACGAGTGCTCTATATGTTGCATTTGTAGAACAAAATTATGTGTTTTATAATTATTTTGTTTCAAAGTAAAGTTCTGTCCACAGAACGTGCCATATCTCCTTCAAAGTCTTTCAAGAAATGAGCAAAAAGGCAGAAGAAATATCACACATACAGTATCATGCTGATCCTAAACTCTCATAGTTCATAGAGAACAATCTTGGACAAGGGAGACTTTATACATAATGTCACAGCTTGATACTTCCTCCTGATCTAGCCACCACCATTTTGAAACCTTAAAAGTTCTATGTGGTTACAAACAACACTGGACATTTTCATACGCAACGTTGCCCTTCATGTACATGGTTGGATGTGAACCTAGTGAAGGACACAGTAGATAATGTAATCCTAAATTCAGTGCCAGAACTAACTGCCACAGGTTAAAACAAAAAAGGTCAGCAACCAGAAAGAACCCCAAAAAGCCATTGAAGCATGTATATGAAACTTGCTGCTTGGAATTGCATGGGTCTATCTTGCACATAATGGTTTTATTTGGCAAGTTTACTTGCGAGTCTAACAGAGACTTATTTTATGCTGTTCTGCTAAATTAGAGTTCAACTCTCAAAATACTTTAAAGTGTAAGCAAAGCAAGTTGGAAGAAAAATTAATTTCTCCAGGAGTTAGTTGTTCAGTAGCTGAATGGCCCATGGCTGAGAAGATAGCTGTCAGTTGGCATTCTCACACTGGTAGACATGACAGCAGTTTCTTTAATTGAAACTTATTGTAGCCAATTTTTAGCTCCTGTCAGTTATATCTAGAACCACACTAGTATGCTGCTGGGTACTGGAGTGTAGTTAAGTAAATATTTACCAACCTTATATAAACAATTGTTCAAGTCATGATTAATATTTCAATGAGACTAGGCTGGGTTTTTATCTAAAAATGTGTTTGAAAAGTTTCTTAAAAAATATATTTTTATTAACATCCAACACTATACAATTTTCCATGCTGCCTAATAGCACATAAATGCTAAGTTCTGTTTTAATATACCTGCCAATTCTTTAGCATAACAAGCAGATTAAATGTTTGCGGGTTTTTTTGTTGGTTTCTGTTTGACTGTTTTTCCCCAACATGCAAGCCAGCTGAGGCCTGATTTATTCAAATACTCTTCTGTCTACTAACAAAATCTTGAAGTACAATTCCAAAGCATATTAGATTTCTGCATGGCTTCCCCCCCCCCTCCCTTCTTTTTTTCTTTATACAGTTAAAGTTAACAGAAGCTGAAAAATACATTCAGGGAAACAAAAATAATTTATTTGTTCATTCACTCAATATCTTGCTGGGTAAAATGGCTTAGAAGAATTACCTAGCAGATTACATCGCATAGTGCACACAGTTCTGATCAGGTTTGTATCTTATTGTGCTAACAGATGTATAAACACAGATTTACACCCTGAATAGATAATAATCTGTTGGAACAGCAATGTACAGCAAGTGGTCATATATAAGCAAAGAGAATGTAGAAGTAAGGACTGGTAAGTAAGTACAAGGAAGGAGAAGCAGTAAATAGTTATGCATAGATGATACAAAGTAATTTTTCTTGTAGTCCTGTTATCATTAGAAGATTCTGGCAACTAATACACATCAGCTACTGCTCAGGGAAGTAGCAGCTGTCATTTAAATTTCGCTGAAGATTGCCACAGATGTAGATAGGGAGGATACAGAAGAGAAAAGGAAGGGATGTAGAGTAGTTGTGATGACGTATTCACATGTGAAACTGTATCATAGCAAAAGCCAAAGCCTAGAATAGAGGAGCAGAGACGGGTGGTAACAGAAGAAAATGCCATGAAAATCTCGTAAGATATGTAAGTGGGCAATCAGGCCAGAAAACTCTGGAGGCAGAGGCTGCAGAAATGAGGCAAAAAGACTCAATAAAAACTTTGATGCTAAGCAGAGAAGCAAAGAGAGTTCATGGGAACAAGAAAATAAGGAGACATATGCAGACTGAAGCAGGGACTCAAGCATCAAGCCCAAAATTTTACTATTTTGTCAGGCTATGGAGAATCCCCTATTTCAGCCAAATTTCAGTTGCATTGGCAAAACACATTGCTTACCAAGACCAGACCCTTAGAGCTCTTAGAGTTCTGTCTTTGCAAAAAGGGATCACTCCAACGTACAAAAGTCATTCCAGCTACCTAAAGCAATTGCTTTTAATGACCTGATCCACTTCAGCATAAGAGAAAACTCTGCAAGTCCCTATGTATCTGCAATTGGGAATAGAAGTACCATAGGTTAACAAAAATAGCTTCCACTCGGCACCAACTCCATGCTCAAACTTGGCAATCAAACATATTTAAATATGTACTACAAAATTCATCCATATTCTTGATTTTGAAAAGGTGCTTTCCTTCATTTATAAATACTTTAAAACACCAATTTTAATTAACATTGCATAATTTTACAATCAAAAGACTAATTTATTTGTCAAGGTTGATACAAACTTTTCAACAGTTACAACATTTCAACTTCTATAAACCTTAGCTTGTTACAAGCCTGCATGAAGTCCGAACACTGATGAATCACTTTGCAAAACCATCCAGCAAATCCTGCATTTTCTCACTTTTTTTTTTTTTTTTTTTTTTTTTTTTTTTCTGCAGTCAGGCACAGGCTTTGTTAGCCCTGACAGCCATGCCTATCTGTGCATGCTGAGAGTGACAGCTAGCAGGGGAGGATAAAAAGTTTATTGTCTAGAAAATTAGGCCTTTTATTTGATAGATTGGTATTTTCATTTACAGCCAATCATTTGATAGTTCACGCACATCATCTGTGGAAGGGGGTTAATTAGACTAGCCTTGTGCCTAAGCTGAACACACATATTCTCTGCATACATCTCTAAATATAAACCAATCCACATTTTCTACAAAATTCTTAACCTGATGTCTACTGCTCCTCCTTGCTTTATTTTTGTATCAGTAATGAGCATGAGTAATATGCTGCACATGCAACTGACAGGTTAATTCCTACAGTATATAATTTAATCCTCTAATAATAATTGTCTAAATCATAATTGCCAGCACCAAAACATACTGTAATGATGCTTTGCCACTTTATGTCTGTACTGGAGGATTTTTTCTGCTCTCCTGGTAGTAGTGAAATCCCTGTCCGATACAGTTACAGCATTGTATATTAATAAGGACTAGATCATGCTTTTAATTTTCCTGTTTAATATAGTACAAACATCAATACTATGCACCTATAATAAACACCTAAGTAAGTCAAAGTACATTAAAACCACAGATGTGGATAATCAATCTTTCACAACTTCATTGATTGCAGTAGATAGATTCAGCTAATTACCAAAAGAAGGAGGCCCATGGCAGAATAGCAAATAAAATGCCTCAAAATTATTCTGCTTTCCATACTGCTGCATAAAAGTTTAATAGTATAAATTGCTTCAACCCACACACGTTGATGTGTCCTAGCTTACTTAGAAAAAAAATTTTTCTATCCAAGTCTTACCTTTGGCAGTCATTTCTAGAATGAAACAGAAACCCACTTCATTAATCTTGTAAGAGGTGCTAAAGATTGAAACCCAACTACGGATTTCAGCCCCTGTGAAAATACTGTAAAAGCCTAGAAGAAAGATTCATTCTTGTTCTTTAGGGAATGCTGGCCTACTTCATAAATGCTTTGTGGATCCATTTTATTTTTTTCTAAACAAGGGTCCCACGCTGTTTCTTGTCAAACAAATCATGGATAGTCTTAAGTAGGTTATTTGCAATAATACAGCTCTCAGTTATACAGTTATCAGTGACACTATTAGTCAGACACTGGCAGGCAAAAAGGAATTTAACAGAGCTGAAACTAGAAACAACACTATATGGTGAACATATCCTCCATGGAGAGGAAACAAGTGATAAGAAATAAAGATTAAAGCTTGGAAGACATTGTAAATATAAATTAAGAAATAAGGAGTAGAGAATCTTAAGATCTACATTTTCTTCTTTTTGGAGGACAGGTATCTAGGCCCCTTTCAGAATAGTTGGCATCACTTGAATTTTTCTTCCCTGTGAACAAGAAATTGTCTGTCTGAAATCAACAAGGAGCAAGCAAATACAGAGAGAAGGACAGCAAGAACAGCATAGCTTCCAATAGCTTTCACTAAGGTCTAAGGATTACCCAGAACAACATGCACTTTTTTGTGTGTTGAGAGACCCTTGATAGTTTTCTTTTCCATTACCTGTTCTATATTTTTTCAGTGCATCTAGATTTTGAACAGCCACAATATTCCACAGCAACAAGTTTTTACAGTTTCCTTGAAGAATCTGAAAAAGTATTCCCTTTTGCTTTTTTCTAATTTACCCATTTCCTAAATTACCAACATATCACCATTTAGCAGCTATATATCGGTACTGTAAAATTTTAATTCTAACAGTATTATTTTTTCTTTAAGACTCATTATTTTAGTATCCCTCTCTTTTTGTAGTCTTCCATTTTCATTTCCTCCCTCAGACATCCTTCATTTCCAGCACACTCAACAGAAAATATATTTTTCAAGTATTTTTCCCATTCTACAGCTTCCTTACTCATAAGCACATAATCCATTTAAATCTATAATTTCACCCACCAAGCATGAAACCTCCAGAACATACAAATTAATTGCAAGAAATCCTTTAAAATTACAACTGACTCAGCCCTTGCCCTAACATACACAAAGCAACTGTGAAAAGAAGCTAATGAAACTCTCTTGAGAGGACATAGACCATTTTTTACTGAATATCTACAAGGCACTAAGTCTATGGGGTAGTCCTCCCAGGTGTTTTTATCTCATTGTGCTGCACCAAGCAGTCACAATTCCTCCCACCATGCTGCACAGGAAAGCCTCACATAGAAGTGGCTGAATTGCTCACAGATGCTTTCTATTAACTCCAAGAGGCACAGAATTAAAGTTGCAGAGATGTGTCACCTTTGCCTTTTTATTTCCTCCTCCTGTTGAGTTTTATTGAACTACACATCCTGAAAAGGCATATGATATCATTGGGCAACTTAAACTCTATGCTAGTGAAAGCTGATTTTAGAATTCTGCTTGGGTATTTTTGCCAAGCATGTTAGAAAATTGCCACAGAGAGTTTTTTGCTTGTTTTTGGGGAGAGAGCTCTAGCACAACTGCAGTCAGCTGGAGGCAACTGAAACCACTGTAAAGGCTACCTCCAATAGACATTTATTTCAGGCTCCAGAGAGGGACTATGTTTCCAAGGTATCACTATTGTGATTTAGCTGGTAATCTATTAATTTAAGGTAAAACAAAACTAAACCTACTCCCAAAATATTTAAAACACACCAGACATATTCCTGGGTTGTCCTCCTATCTAGTGTTTTCACAGTAGGATGGGACCAATCCTAATACAAACCAGAATTCCAAATGTAGAAATGCCACCAAAAATTGTAAACAGAGAGAAAGAAAAAAGTCCAATCACATGAGTTTGTGATGAAATCATCCAAACAATAAACTACTAAGCTGCTGTTCAGCTCTGTAACCCAGTAAAGTTTTCACCACTGCTAATAACAGATGATTAACTTTGCACTAATTCTGCAAGGCCTCAAGACAGGGATCTGCCAGCTTTTGTCTAGACTTGTTATAGGCTCACTAGAGCATTATTTTAGCATAATAAGCTGCAATAGCAACTATCAAATTATCAGGTGACTCCTACTCGACCTGATTTGGCTGAGCTTTGTATAATGATATGGTGCAAACACCATTGTTATTAGAATTTTTATATATTTTTAGAACGAATGCAAATCATGAGCAACTTTTTACTCTGCATATAGCAAAGCTATCTATGAATCTAGCATAAAAATGCAGCATAGAGGAATGAAGGCTTGGAATTACAGCAGAGGCCTTTGAAGTAGGAATGGAAGACCCAGGACTATAGAAAAATTCTCACTGGTCAACTACTGGTCACTAAAGGTTGCAACCTTTGGAGGTGGATCATAAGAGAAAAAAGAATAAACTTCCAGCATTTCCAAAACATACCATCTCAGATGTAATGTGAGACTGTAAACCAAAGAAGAAAGAGCAAGGTGTAGAGTATGTTACAACAATATGACCGATCAGCCACAAAAGACCCTTAGAGCGAGGGGCAAATAAAGTATTTATAACATACTCATCCTAGTAAAGGACTTTAGATGCTCATGACTCATTGTAACCCACTCTTAGCTCCATTGCTGCCTGAGCATGTCTGAAGCTGTTGAGGCTCCAGAGAGAAACCAGAAGGTAAGTACAACATCAGAGCCAAGAGGAAGATACTAGGAAGTGTATGCAATAATTTAAAATCTATTATTATTGAGACTTTCTCTGTATTATCATTCTTCTACTTTATTTCTCTGCAACAGAGATCCAATAATAATAACAGCCATGTGTTTAGACTGTAAGAGATTACAGCTAGACTAAGAAAAAATCCCTTGCTTTCCACATAAGATGTGGGGGTTTTCTCCACATAAACTGCAAAAACTGCAATGTAAAACGCTTACAGCCAATTAGTAGAGATAACTTTGATTTAGATGGAACAACTGCTAGCAACTATAACAGTAGCTCACATGCTTCCAAAAGTGGGCTAGACCTCTATCCTCTTTCCTCTCCACCTTTTCAACAATGTTAGGTGTCTTACAAGTATATTAGAAAATGAGAACTGCAGGAGTTTTTATGCACACACACTCCCAACCATTAAATATTTTATTAGTCTGTACAAAACTCTCT
The DNA here is from genome assembly GCF_000747805.2 of Chaetura pelagica. Classification (NCBI taxonomy): domain Eukaryota; kingdom Metazoa; phylum Chordata; class Aves; order Apodiformes; family Apodidae; genus Chaetura; species Chaetura pelagica. Next base: position 3,088,011 of record NW_009954614.1, read on the forward strand.
GCTATGAATATTCTTAAAGTCTCTTTGGTGTGTAGTTGCCTTGAAGCTGAGTCATAGCCTAAACTGGTTTTATTTTAGTTCAATCTGAGATGCTTAGCAAAGTATCTGTAAGGTAAGCACACTCAATTCTTCAATTCCAACTAAAAGCAAAGATATAAAATGTTTTTGTTACACACAAGGGATACATTTCAGTGTCAGGATATCTGTCAGCTACCATGAATCCATACTATGACTAAGCTAGGCAATATTCTTATCTTAATAATATTATACAGATGTTTGGAGAAACACTGCCTTTATCTAACAATCATTAAAATACTTCAAAATCAGGCACAAATATTTTCTTTTTTTAATTTTTTTTTAGCTTTCTTTATACAGATTTTGCCACTGTTATTCTGAACGCAGTTGCATTCCGAGGAAGTGCAGTATAACAGATTTATAAGGAAAATGTGAAATATAACTCAATTCTGCTCATTTGTTAAGTGCTGTAGGGATAAACTGAAAACATCAGTTTATTACTATTCCTGTCATCATGAGACTACATACTTACTTCATTGTTTCCTATGTACAAAAGCACAAAATTATCAGACATGCTGCAGCAACCATTTCTGCTTAGTAGAGAATCAGGTAAGCAGGAACAGAAGTTCTGTATTAGAACAGAGCATGTCTCAGGTCAGCAGTGGAACAACACGAGCTTGGTTGTGTAGCCTATGCCTACCTGGCATGTGCAATGAAAAGGATCCTCATTTTTTTCATCAGTTTCTTAATCTTCACAAGTACAATTACAGCATTCCTCAGTAATGGTAAACACAAATTATATGCTGTTCTGCAAGACAAAGATAAGCTGTTTTTTATGTTTTGACAAAAATGAATGTATGATTGGACTGAAAAGATACTTATCCTGGCCTAAACATTAGAATTACATAACAAATTTTACAATACCTTCACAGAAATTGATTGTTCTTCAGCTCCTAACAATAATATTATAAAACTACAGTGGAGACAAGTAAATGCTTTTTTCTCTTTCTTTCAATACTTTTTCAGGTCTATGAAATATCAGCCATAAATAATTTACACTGTTTTGTTTTCCTTACAGTGTATCCTTGGGATACTGAAAATTATTTAAATTGCACCTGTGTGATATAATTTCCCACTACATAAAGAATGGCTTCATGAAGTCTTCACTGTGATTTGTGTGTTAAAGACAAATAATAAATGGCAATCTGTTTACTAGCTTCATTATTGGAATAGCTCACCTCGTATTTTATTGGTTAATTACTGACTTCTATAGTGCTCTGTAATTGAAATGATAAAGAAAAAAAAAATAAAAATCCAGAGTGACTGAAATCGCCATGTTTGAAATCAGAAGGCTTTTGTACTCAAGATAGAGCAGCCTGCTACTTAGTAGTTTTTTTGGAAACAGCACAAGTTCACTGCTGCGGACCCAGCAAGCAAGTGAGAAACTTTAGAATTTGCAACTGAGGAGTGTTATGCTTCCTTCTAGTATTATTTAAATTGAGATTTGCCACAGTTTACAGTTACAAACTAAATCCCAAGAAGTCCTACCTAATCCTTTTTTTTTTTTTTTTTTTTTTTTTTTTTTTTTTTTTCCCTCCTATAGCTAGCAAAACGAGTTTCAGTTGTGGTAATGTGATTCCAATCTATTTCTATATATTGTTTAGCACAACAAATAGTATTTATAGCAATGCACAGAGCAAGGAAAAAAAAAAAAAAACCACAAAAAAAACCAAAACAAAACTGCACTTGTTTTATATGTTTATTCTTGCTGAGACAGTAAGTCATTTACTTTGCCTTGCAGAATGTTTAATCCTTTTCACCACTCAGATCCAACAGGATTAAAGGACGTATGTCATGGGGCAGGACTAAAGAGCATTCCAAGGAAAAAAAAAAACTAATCTTAACCAGCTTCTAGAATGATTTTATCTGTTATTTGTAGAACTGATAATTCTTAATTTTCACATATTCTTCTCCAAAAACTGCCAAAGAAACTAAACGAGTGCATAAAATATTCTATTAAAAGTAAGGAGATGCATATGATTGCTTTCTCTTATTTTCTAATAATGTTACGAAGTATGACTAATTTTGTACAGAAGGGATAATTGCTTCATATGCACCAGTTCAAATATATTTTATTTGGCCTCAAGTTTTTTTTAAGAGGTAGATACATAGGCAAGAGGAATGGTGCTTTAAAAACAAAACAAAACAAAACAAAAACAAAACACCACCATCCAATGATAAAAAAAAAATCTCAATCTATGTGTTTGCTGTATTTGATAAGAACCACCTACTGTGCACCTCCTGTTTCAAACCTCTGGCACAGGCATTAGTTAATTCTCTTGGCTGTGTGTATTTTTGGACAATATTCTATTCAAATTTGATACTTAGTTTTGTATTCAGTTTTCTAAACCATAGCACTGTATATATTTAATTTGTCTTTCTTTTCACTCTACTAAGGAAACAGGTGTTTAGTAGGCACAGGCTGTCTCACAAGGAGGGGAAAGGAGGACAGTCAAAGTAGTTTTAGCTGCCTTGTTGAACAGAAAAACAGAAAAAAAAGAACTAAGCAAAAATACAGAAAAAAATCAAAGTAAAAATCCTAGTGTAACTTCAGTAAATCAGCAGGTGCTTAATTGCTTAAAAAGAATTAGAAGGTGACAGACAACAGGTTTATACTAGACTTTCCCAGCATGGCACAGAATTTTGAAGAACACCTTGATCAAATCTCCTGTGTCAAGAAGCCCAGCATTAAAGGGGAAAGTGTTGAAGTCTAAGCAGATGTAAAAGGATTAAACAATCCCTACTTCTCCAAAATGTAGTTTGTTGTAGCAGACACATGCTGTTGCATCTCCATCCCATTGAGATTATCACATCACACCCTAACTAGCCTGAGGTGTGGGCCTTGTGCTGTTATCTGCTACTAGGGAGACAGTTGTAAGAGAGCATGAGGAATTAGGGCAGAAGAAGAAATCTGCCTTCTCTCCTGCAACAGGCTTGTGCTCTGTTGTTTGTCTTAGAAAATATACTGTGTTTACACTACTCTAGAAAAGACTAGGAACAGAAATCTGAAGATTACACATTTCCAGCCATTAATTCATCAATTGCTAAACAGTTAACACGAAAGGGGCTCAATACACACTATTCGCATAACACCATTACACTGTACTTAAATTCTTTCAGATTTTGAAGTAGAAATCTGCTGCTTTTGCCAGAAATTGGTTTGGCTAGGACGTTTATTCATTCCCACCTTCCTGCTTTAGTTGCTTATCACATTAAAATTGCTATTTTTTACATATAAAAGCTAAAAACAAAGCATAAAAGATATTTACATAATACTTTACATAACAAGCTCCTTTTGAGAAATAAGAATATTAAAATTTCAAAAGTACAGTCACAGCAAGTGGTAGGTGCGCAACGAAGATAAATCAAATCCTATTTCTTGCCATGCTGTGAAAAGACGACTGGCTTTTAATCATCATGATGCGCCATATGTAAATTCCATCAAAGAAGAAGTTTGGTAAATGTTACATTTCATAATCACAGGGAAGGAAGCTATTTATAAACATCAATTAAATCATATAATATAGTCTATAGCCATTAATAATAAACTAATAATCTAGGTGGACTTTGCTCTCTTATGGAATAGTTTTTGAAAAATACTTTATCAAATGCATATTTAATTAATGAAGTATTACATCTTTTCTACTAAGGGTAATTTTAACCTATCTCGTCGTTTCTGTGAGGTATACAGTTCCAGAAAAAAAATACACTGCACAAAGCACTCATAAACCTAGAATCACTTTCTCAAAAACACTGAGAATGTTTCAGTCAAGACCTATATTATATGCAGACAGAAATCTATATATGTATGTATAAAGCTTAAATGCTAACTCCTGTTGTGCTTTGCCAGTCTGAGGAAACATTTGGAGATGCAAATGTCTTCAACAGGAGATAGCAGTGAGGCCTAACACTGTAAGAAATCTAAGAAATCTCTACTCCTCCAATGGAGTAAAGAACTAATCACAATAATACTACTATTATACTAGAATTGTTTATCAGTCATATTAGAAGAAAACTAATCTGAAAATATTAAAAATCCTTATGCTTCACAAAATTCCTAGAAAGGCTGCAATCATCTATGTCATAGTAAGTAAAGCTTTGGCCTAGAATAATTTATCTGCCCAGTCTCAAACAAGTATGGTAAACTGAGAATAGATCTTTAATCACTAAATACTTGACTAACACTTAACAATACTGTTCTTTCACAGAAAGAAGCTACATTTAACATGTTTCAACCAGAGATTTACAATAAAGCATGACGGATGACAGATAACAGCTTGGAGAACCCTTCTTGTAGTAATGGAAGTGACAGGCTGCCCACTGGATGCCTCAGGGAACCCTTGAGGATACAGTATTTTACTTTTCTATGTAAGGAAGTCATGAAGGAATTTAGCCCCTCTTAGTAGACATCAGGCTTCAGGAACAAAATTTCTAAAATCCCAAAACAAAGCATACCTTTAAAAAAAAAAAACAACACAAAAAAACCAAACAAAAAACCCTCAAAAAACTCCCAGACTTTCAAGATGTTCTGCACTTCACGTACATTTTGGTTTTATCTATTAAAAAAAATCACATCTAGTTCACAGTCTCACCTGAAAATTTACAGAACTCTGCTTCCCATGACACAGGAACAAATGTTTTCAGTTACATATTTAAACCAAAGGTTTTATTCTAATCAGTTTTATGAAGGAAGAAAAAATGTCTCCATATTTTCAGCACACTCAGCGATGTCTGTGTGCACAAACCAAGACCTGTCATATCTGCCTTGTGATTAGAAGAAATGTTACGCTTCACCTTTTAGTAATGTTTGTTTTGTTATAACTGCTATGTAGATTGAATGGCAGGTGACATTTCTTAAGATTTAAATAAAGTAAAAAACTAATCACATTCATATATTCCTTTTCTATAGAATATTGAGTCATTTGCATATAACATGCAAGAGTCTGTATATAAAAAAATAACTCCAAATAGCAGAGGACATAATGAACTGCATTTCTTACATTTTATAGAATATGTGTGCATATGTGTGTACATATATATAGACCCATCACAGAGACAGCATTTGAAACTCAGAAACCCAGGCTAATTTATACAGCAGTTTGGATTGAGGAAATGATAATGCTTACTCACCCCCTCTGTGGATCACAGTTTGTAAGATAACATTCTGCAACATTCTGTAGGGGACCTACACAGCTACTTATTTATCAGCTGCAAAGACAGCCTCTGTTGTGTCCTTCTAGAAAAGGGAAATTTACTTCCAATGCCCGAACTGCATTCCAAGGGTAAGCTCTAGGTCTGATTCTGTAAAAGGAGTTAGATCTATATTCACATATGGAATGTCATGGAGGTCAATGAAAACCTGGTGAAGTAGAGATCTTACCCCTTGGCCCCTTTGCAGAACTACAGCCTTATCGAAACGTAAGGTAACCATGACAAGGAGCTCCATATAAAAAAAGATTATAAACTAACAGATCTACCAGATCTGATAAGAATAAAGAATAATACAGTATTATAACACAGATGTATTAAAAAATTCCACAGGAAAGTGGCACTTACACATATTAAAAAGTAGGAGTTTCAAGGGTACAGGCTAATTCCTGTTTAACAATCTTGCCAATGAAGGTAACAACACAGTGAAACAAAGTAAGCTCATTTGGTTAGTCAATAATTGAAAATCTATTTGCCTACAATTGATTTACAGTCCAACAGCTAGTGTGATTCGTAACAGGTGCTCCTGTCTACAAAAGAAAGAACAATTTTTTATTTATGAACTGAAGAGAGCTACAACTTAATAAAGACACAACATAAAGTTGGAAAATAGGAACTCTAACATATGGTATGAATTCACATAAATACGGCAATTTTAGCCAGCTGGAGTTGAGCTGTAATGCACAGCAGTAACAGCACAGGTCTGGCTTTGCACAGGAGAATCAAGAATTATCAGTATTTTAGTTCATATAGTTGCATAACCTACAAAAAGTCAAAATTTTATATTCAGAAAGAAAAAATTAAAAATAAAGTTGAGTAAGGAGCTATAAAATGCTACAGAAAGGTATAAAAATGAATAAAATTTTTCATAGAACCACTGATTGTGTGGGGTTGGAAGGGACCTTTAAAGGTCATCTAGTCCAGCCCTGCCCTGCAGTGCACAGAGATCTTTTTAACTAGATCCGGTTGCTCAGAGCCCCATTAAGTCTGACCTTGTCTGTCTCCAGGAATGGGGCCTCCACTGCCTCTCTGGGTAACTGGATCCAGGGCTTCAGTACCCTCGTAGTAAAGAAATTATTCCTAATATCCCATCTACATCTACCCTGCTCTGTTTTAAGGCCATTGTCCCTTGTCCTATCACTACAGGCCTTTGTAAACAGTCCCTCTCCAGCTTACAAAAATCCCTATTTTCTTCACTTCCTCTGGTGGTAAGTGCATTCACCACTCCTTGTGCATACACTCTATGCTAAAAGACTCCCTAAAAGTAAGACACGAGTATGTATTACAATTCACCCCACTAATCCGCTGCTTAAAAAAGGAGTAACCCTCACTTCCCTCCTGGTGGCAGGAGTTTAGCCTGTAGCTTGTTTAGTAGTATGAAGACTCACCAGAGTCAGAGCATGAATATATTCTCCTTAAGGATAGATATTCAACATGGTGTGTCAAACAAGGCAGAGGACTGGCAAACACTGAGTAAACGCTTTCTCCAACCTACAGTCTACCTGACCATACTTCAACATTACATAAACATGTAAGCTAGTGCAGGAGCAAATGACTTTGAATCCCCTACACCTGCATGCCACTAATTTCTAATCATTCAGAATTTGGCTAGATGCACTAGGTAAGGCCCTTCGAAGCCGAATTCCATGCTTACTTCTCAATGTACCAGTGCAAAGCAGGTCCTCTCTCAAGAATGGTTACAGGACTGGGACCAAAAACAGTCTCCCACACAGAACTACTTTTTAAGGGTCATTTATGTCTGTATATATAAGCATAAATCTATGTATGTGCACACACGTATGTATGAGATTATTCAACAGCCAAAATAAACTTTGAAAATAGTAACTGAGTGTACTAGAATTGAGGAACTTGCTTATCCATTTGAGCCAGATTGCCAGTTAACACTTGGGGTCTTACACAGAGTTTCTGCTTGGAGAGGAAGCCAAGGATAGCTTCAGTATTTCTTTGATGCAGAAATCATCACTATTTAGAAGCAGTATATTAAAAACTCTTTCAGAACACAATAGGAATCATAGATTTGTTCTTCAGAAAGCATGAACCTATTGAAGAATTTTTTTAACCTGCTTACAGTAATGTTAGAAGTGTTTCTGTGGCACTTTGCCAGGCTTCTTTAGGAGGTCTTTTCTACTTCTTTTGTAGAATTTATGTCTCTGTCAACATCTGCCTCTACATTTTCATAGAATCTCACTATTACCTCCAAGTTATCTTCAGCTATCTCTTCTACAGTGAAGTTCAATTGCATTTCAGGTTTCTTTTCAGTGAGGGGATGAATGGCTCTGTCCTCGAGGTATGAGGAATGTGTATTCTTCACCTGTGTCTTTACTACTACCAGCCTATTCCTACAAGAACTCACAACTTTGCATACTGTTTGCTCTCACAGAGTTTGTTGTCCTAGAATACTTCAAATTCCTCTTCCATTTTTAAATATCACTATTTCACACACTAGCTTCTGAAAGCAATTTTTTTTTTTTTTTTTCTTGCTATTATTTTAAATCCTACAAGAGATACACATCAGCTAAAGTGTATCTATTCATCCTTGGGAAAAAGACATTTGGTGGAAAGAAGTGTAAACAGGAAGGACAGGGGGAGAAAAACAGTTATATGTCAGCACAGTGGGGAAAGAAACTACAACTCTATTTAACTCTTAATAGAGGTATTTAAATGAAAATACACCTTTGAGTGAAATTCTGCACTAATGCATGTTATCTTAGACTTCCCCTGCCTTCTTTTTCTCATCCTACCAATGAATCCTGGGAAACATTTTAACTTCCTGCTGTGTAGTCAGCAATCCAACTCATGACTGATTGACCCATATTGGGACTGAAGTAGACCCTGTGGGTCAGTGGCATGCAGCAAGGGGAACGATGAGGCACTGAATCTGTGCTTGATAGGCAGATAAGATAAAAGGTTATAGACATTATAAGGTAGATAATAGGCTCAGCTTCTGTCACTTCTTCTTGTGAAAATTCTCAAACCAAGGTATTGTTAAGAGTTCTTTTCCACTAATTAAATGGGAGCTGAGGGGATATATAACCTGTCAAAGTCTGAAAAGCTCAACCTCCAACATTCTTCAACAGAAAAGCCTCAAGGAGAAAATGAAGCAAACAAACCTATGCTTCCTTATTTCCCACCTTCCCCACAGTAACAGACATGCACACAGAGGGTGCTCATCAGTACTACCTATCCTGGATACTTCAAGAAGCAGTTCAGACAATGAAAAACTAAGAGCCCTCAAGAACAGACATTCATTTCCAGTAGAGGAGTTTTCACTACAGGAATCACTTTGTTTTACTGAAGAGACATGCTAAATTTACTGCTACAAACTCACATCATTTTTTCTGAGAACAAAGTTGCTGCTTAAGCTACAGTACCTATGTTTCTTTGATTGCTTACTTTCAGTTTGCTCTTATCATTAAGGCCTAGTGCCAGCCTTAGCACAGACAAAAATTACTTAATGGATGAGAAAATAATGTTTTAAAAAACCCAAAGTATTCAGCTGTAGGAAAGAGGGGTTCTGGAATTTAGATGCACACTTTAGAGCAGAAGAGCATATCCAGCTTCTTACACAGTTCCACTTTTCAGGTTTAGGTTTGCATTTGTCAAAGGAGCAGATGGAGTCTGACCAATAAAACACAGATGAGCAAATGTCTGCATTTCTGTGTGTGCACATGGGACCTTCATAGCCAAAGAAAAAAATTGACAGTAAAACCAGAAAAGTATAAAACTTCTTTTCTTTGTAAACCACAAAAGTTCTGCTGCCAAAGCTAGGACTTGCAATGCATTAAATGCTCTGCATGTGAGTAATTGATTTCTTGTTTATTTCCTGAAATGGAGGGGTGTTCTGTATGTCAGAGATGAAAAACAACACCAATAACAAACAAGTCAGGAAACCAGAATGACAAGACAGCTGACCTCTGTTAAAGCCAAACAAAGGCATTTATTAAAAAAAACCCATATTATCAGCTAACTCTTGAAGACTTCATGATTTGAATAATGCAAAAACAACTTCAGTGAAACCTTTGATTGAAGCAAAGCTTTTTTTCTATAAATGTAAGATGTTTCTATACACATATTCAGGATACATCATATTTTCAAAAAGAAAAAATAATGAAGGATGTTTAATTAACTTAATTTTGTTTTTTGTTCCTCAGGCTTTCCCTTTGCAGGGGGGGGAGGGAAAGCTTCACCACAGACACTTAGCCACCAGGTACCCAATGACAATTCCATTTAGGATCTCTAAATTTCTTTCTTCAGAATAAAGTATCTGCAAACAAGAATGACTTAAATCCTTTAAAATATCTCAGAAATTATAATCCAGTTTTCCTCTTAATTTATGCTTATCATGTAGATGTCCACTATTTTAATAAATAACAAATTATAGGCAATAATCTCAACTGAGAAACAGTACAAAATGTAGATAGCTTCCCACTGAACACTGCAGTTTTTTAGATTCATAGCATGAACCATATTTCTCTCTGTTCATTAAATAAAATATCATAAAGAAGCATGAGAAGAATCCCATGTATACTTCATTTTCAAGGTAATAAATTAAGGAGCTGTATTTTTCTCTACTTATCCATGACCTGAAGTTCATAATACCCAACTTAACTTTTAATTAAACATTTAAAATATCAGCAATATTGAGTGTATAGTAAGACAAGTGATGCATCCATTCCTTATGCAGATCACTTGAAAACAAGTTGCTTCACTGAAATAGTTTAGTAGTAACTGGTGCTGACACTCATTCTCTCACTTCACTTAAGCTGTGCCAACTAACACAAAATGGGATTTTGCCCTTCTGCATTATGATACACACTCTAGGCAGAAGCAATAGCATTCAAATCTACCAGGATTTTTTTCAGAAGTATACTATGTATAAATTGGACAACAAAGAGTGTTTATGATTTTCTATCTAAGAGGCTTGGGGGAAAAAAAAAAAAAAAAAAAAAAAAGTCATTTAAATAAATATACTTGTTAAAACTATTTATAAAATTTTATTTATTTTGCAAGCTTTTAAATTGAAGGGTTATTAACATTTGAAGCACCACCCTGAGGGACAACAGCTAGTTTTGTAGTTTAAGTGTGTATGACCCACATGACACACATGCACAAGTTTGTGTACAGTAGAGCAAATTATCATATTGTCACGTGTATATAGTGATTTACAAATAACATTATTTTGATAGACCGGCATACTCAGGTTTCCTACTGTTTCAAAAGGCTCAATCCCTCTTTTAAGACAGGTGCAGATTTTGCAAATCTCCAGGTTTTTGGCAAAGGTTTATTTTCTACACCAAGGAAGCTAAGGAGGAAAAAAAAAAAAAAAAAGAGAAGAAATGGGAATATTGGGATCTCTGAGGAAAAGCACAGTGTAGTCTGTGCCATGGGAAGATGTACACTCTTGGGATACTGGGGTCTCAGAGACACTAGATTATAAATCAGGTAGGTAAAGGGCCAAATGCTGCTGCAGAGCTATATTCCTAAGATGACTGTGGATCTGGCAGCATTCTTAGTTTCTAATGGCAAATTATGTGATAGTTGAGGACGGAAGGGCATGGTACAGTGTGAAGGGTGACCAGTAGGCTGAGTCAGAGATTCCCGAGTAGGCTTCCCTGCATCTACATGTATAAAATGACCACCACTGAATCAAGCCTGTACTAGTAATGCCAGTGGTTATCAGAACATGTTGGTTTGCATTTCAAATAAAATCACATATTATAGGGAAATATCCTTCCAAATTCACTGTGTACAAAAAGACAGCCTGATTTATTTTTGGGTTTGTTTTTTGTTTGTGTTTTTTTGTTGTTTTTTTTCATTCTCCAGCTTGATAATTTTTCATTGCTGATTCTTCCTACAGTTAAGTCTGAAAGTCATGGCACTTTGCCAAAGTGCATATTACAAGTAAATTCATTTAGATGCATAGTCTATCTAAATAGAGCACCTGAGGTATTTTGGTGTGCTTTCTTTACACAGATTATTGCTATTTGGATTCCATATGTGCCTGTGCAAACATGCTTACAAGTAAGAGAATGAAAAGATGGGGGGCAAAACAAAGACTTCCCACGTGGGGAAAAATGTGAATCTAATACATTACTCAGGAGAAAACAAATAATTCAGTTTCTGGCAAAGACTTTTTACTAATCTATAAAATAAATTTTCAAAAGTAGTGCTAAAAGTAACTATTTGGTTAAGGTCAGGTAATGATAAAGAGAATGATATCTGATTACAGGGTTATAGACCAACCCTCTTCTAATTTTTTTTTTTTATTATTATCACAGAATATGCAATTGCATTTACAACAGCTTTCAGCCCTTGACAGTTTACATAACTGTAAAAAACTTTACTTCTCTTCTACCCATTATTACTAAGTTAAATCACAGCAAAATCTAAATTACAGAAGACAGATTTAAGGATGCAATAGTTAAACATCTGCTGGACTCTTGCAAGAACAGTGAGGACCACCACACTAAACAGGAAGAAATAAAATTTTATGAGCTGTCACTAAAACAGGAGATATTAATTAAGGTTGTATAGTAAGATTAAAGGTAACACATAATAACATATCTACAGACAAACTAGCCAGTGACTGTTATGTGAGGTTTAACTACATGGCCATAAAAACTAAATGCAGACAAATCTTCAACAGGTAGTATGGCGTCTCTGAAAACTACCTCATCATATCTAGCAATTCAAGAAGTCTAATGTAAAAATGAAAAAAATAATTATTGGTGGTTGAATTTAAAATGAGGCAGCTCAATGCCAGACTGCCTCATCTTCCAGACTTAACCTCTGGGATGATAAGCAGAAAAGCAGACAGGACAACACCTACAGCAAGCAGGGAGCTGGACTCAATGATCATTATTGATCTCTTCCACCTTGAGATAATCTATGATTTTATGCTCTTATGTTGACTCATGGAAGATCACAAATCATAAAGCAATAGTTCTAATTCCTTCATACTACTAGAACCCAATTCAGGAAGATACCAAGCTCTTCAGTACGTACCTTAATCCATACAGTGAGCATCGAAACAGGCTAAGCCTAAACATGGGCTCAGGTCTTCTATGACTTCAAGGACTTACTTTAAAGGGATTACATACATGTTAAAATGAATTGTTGTGGCAGAGACCACATGAGGAATGCATAATGCAATGGGAGAGACATGGATATTTCTTGAAGAGTTTTCCCTCACAAGCTTGATGTTGCCAGTGCAATGGAGTGAAAGGTAATTAGACTGATTAAGTGAAAATCATTGAGGAACTTCCATTCACTACATTGTCAGTGCTGCTTGCTGCACAGTGACAGGACCACCCTGCTTTGCAAATACCAATGAAGAATACTTAATGAAAGTGAATACAGTGTGGAACTATTTTGCTTTTTTTGCACCATCATCAGGAACATTTGCTATTAATTTTCAATGTGTATTTTTCCTTTTAAGGAATAGTTGCCATCTTACAAGTACCAATTCCTTGGTATTTAATGTTATGCTGGGACTCAATTCTCTTTAGAAATCTTTCCAGAGATAAATGAACAGTATTTTCCAGAAGAGTTTTCAGCAGTGAGTATTCCTGTGACTTTTAGAGCAGCGCATAATAGAAAGATTTTCTTCGAACGACACAAGGATTACTGGTAGGTTGCCAGGTTGTCCTGGAACCTGATGTATTTCTGATCAATAACTAAAATCTTTGGCCAATTATTCAACAAAAAATAGCAACAATATTCTGGAAAAAAAGCTCTAGGCATGTAGATTTACATACTGATATATAAAATTAAAATTCATAGATTGGGTCTCTTACAGCATTTAATTAATTTATTTGTTTGCAAATAATTTTACTTTCCAACCCACCTCTCACATGAACAGCAATATTTGTCAAGGAAAATGTCCTTAGACAATACTGCTAAAATATTTTCTGTATTAATCCACTAATTATTTTTATTGATCTAGCACTGAAAATCCCAAATAACGGTGGGAATCTCACTGAACTTGGCATTCTCTAAATGACTGTATAAACACTAAATGCTACCAAGAGTAAGCAATTAAGAAAAATAAAACAAATTCCTTTGAGCAAACTGATCTCTACCACGTATTTATATTTAGACAAGGATTTAAACCTCACTCATTAAAAAGAGACATAATCTCATAGTTAAAAATCAAACACATTCATTAAATCCTTCTGCACTGCAAGTTTCAGAAGAAGGCAGGCAAAAAAATTGGTGGCAAGAAGAAGCCTAATATGATGCATTAGAGTTAACTGAATACAGAACAACCATAAAAACAAAAATAACAAAGTAATTCTTTTAACCTACAGACACATAGAAAATACTTAAGTTTGGATTCCTACTGAATCTGTAATATCTGTATTTCTACCCAGTGCTAGGCATTTCACAGTGACCTAGTAATAGGTCAGAAGAAGGCAATAAATGTCATTGCCTACATAAGACTTCTTGTGTTTTAATAAATTTATAAATGGACAAAACACAGCTAGACTTTCTCTTACACTATTTCGAAAGGATTTTAATTGAAAAAAATAAAGAATCTCACAGAAATAATTTCTCATTAATGATGCATAGGGAACTTGGGTATCATGATTTTTAGAATGGAATAAATACCCATGGGAATAAGTAAACTATTGGCTTATAGGGAGGGAGTCAACATGATTGATTTTAAGGGAACATCCACACACTTAAAAGAATGTATTTTCAAATGATCTCCAACCAGCAACAAAATGTGCAGGCATAGACATTAGCATGGGCTAGCAACCACCATCACACGTACATGTTTGCCTTGAACTATTTCACCTGAGATCTAAGCCTTCATTAATAGTGTCACCTACACAGGACTGTATTAACAATGACTTGCTGTACAGCATAGCAAGAGCACTTCAACACATTATAATATTGTTCTTTTCTCCATTAGACTTTGTAAAAAATAAAAATTACAAATAAATAAATAAATAAGTTTTATGACTCGGTGACAATAATGGAATTTTTGAATAGTCAAATCAAGGGGAACAAAAAGAGCACTGATGAAAAGTTGAACGGCTCAGATAAGGAAAAGTTAGTTGACTATGTTTCATCAGAACTTGCATTTTCATTGGAAACCCTATGATCTGGAAAGTAACATATTTGCATTTACTTTTTAATGCATTAGTAGCAGCTTAATTTTGAAGGTTTCTTGTTAAATAATCTAGTTTAAAATTAATTCATGTTTGATTGATATGAAAACAGTTTTGATATAGCTTTCTAGCTTTATTTCTACTAAAATTGTATTATTTGCAAAGTAATCTATTTTTCTTTAATTATTATCACAATGGCAGAGTAATTTTCCTGTCTTTTCTACTGAATAATTTGATTACTATAGAAATGAGCTTTGCTTCATCTTGCTATTGATTTGTGTGTATATGCATTAAGATTTTATGGTCTGTCATTATAAGCTAAAATATGAGATAATAATGTGTCCCATGTCAAGGACAATGCAATGTGGCATGGCTTTTGGAGGAATTTTGAAGGAGACTTTTGAGTTACTTTGCCAGTAATCTGAGTAGGAAAGTAATTTCAGGTTGCTGCCCTCAGATCATATATTTGCACTCTCACATCCTAAAAATATTATTTACATCAGAACTGCAGAAGATCCTATATTGTATAAGGGAAGGATTAATTATTTATTAAAGCCACATCATAATTACTAAATGTATTTTTTTAGGATGTAAATATTTTTTTCCTTTGTACATGATAACATGGGTAATTTAGAAGTTTGTTCTTCCCTTTTAAATTGTTCATCTGTTGTAGGAAAGGCTTTAATTTGGAGATTGATCTAAGAAATATGCATGCAAACTACCACATAAAAATGTTACATTTTGAAAAATAAGGTACAAAAGAAGAAGTTTGCACAAAAATATATTTTTTCCACATAATCTTCCATTTGATTCCACATGCATATTTAATACAAGTGCACACTTCAACAACTTAATTTTGAATATGAAATGTTTCCGCACAACTCCCTCCTCATTCACATTATTCAACAGTTTACGGGGGAAAAAAATCCCAGTATGCTTTTAAGCTGATAAATCTACTTAAAGTCCTAAATTTCATTTAATCCATGCATTGGCAAGAAAGCTCACAGAATGAAGGTACTTTATTTTACTAGCAAAGTGAAGTCTTCTGTTCAATTACTTTTTCCTGGACTAGGGATGCAGAGGTAAAAGGAGGGATTATCTATTTTCCCTACCCATTTTTATCACAAAGAGACCATACCTCCATTCACAATAGGTACAGAGACAAAGATCCAATTAGCCCTAATGTAACTTTGTGTTTAAAAAGGCTGCTTATAATGTTGTAGTTGTATGTGAAAGCGATATGAAAAATCAACAATCTCTGCAATTCCTGTTATCATTTACAACACACACTGTTGTCACAACCTAAAACTGATGGAAAATTGTCTTGGAAATGATGGCTAATGGATTACAATAGCCTTTGTCACAAATTATCTAGTGCAGTTTTGGTTAAGCATTATGTAGCTTTATATAACACTATATTACTATATGTTTATGATTAGCTATTTCATCAAACTACTCAGAAACCTCTATTAATCTTAAATGACCCACAAAGATGTATCCCTTAAGAATTTTGATAATGTCTCTTTCAATGAAGGTGTGTTGGATTTGCCTAGGACAGAGTTAATTTTCTTCTTAGTACCTTGTACAGGGCTATGCTTTGGATTTTTGCTGAAGACACTGTTGATAACAGAGGGTTATTTTGTCATTGCTGAGCAGTGCTTAGGAAGGGCACTTACCTTTTCCCACCAGTGAGTGGGCTGGGGGTGCACAAAAAGCTGGGAGCCGACACAGGTGGCACAGCTGACATCAACTGGCCAAATGCTCAGCAATAAAACTACAGGAGAGGTTTGTGGTGGGGCTGCTGCTCGTGGACTGCCTGGGCACCTGTCAGTTGGTGGTAAGCAATCTTTTTCATTTTGCATAATTTGTCTTTCTTGGGTTTTATTTCTGTCTTTGTTATCCTTCTTTTCACAGCTATTGTTCTTGTTATTATTATTATATTTTAATTATTAAACTGATTTTATATCAACCCACGAGTTTTCTCACTTTTACCCTTCTGATCCTTTCCCCACATTCTGCTGGGGGGAAGTGACCAAGCAGCTGTGTGGTGCTTAGCTGCTAGCTGGGGTCAAACCACAAGAGGTACAGTAGAGCACTTTTTAGCCCAAGAAGCTAGACCTTCTTACTTAAAATGCATAGGTACTTGACAGTGAAACAGAGTTAATGTATGCGAAAAATCTCCACGTGAAGCCTGGACTGAGCTCTCCCACAGTCAAATGAATTCTAGAATTTTCTACTTCTCCACAGAAACCTTAATAAAATAGAAGTTTCAAAATAAGTAATGTAAACATACTGACTTGAGAATTCAGGGTGAAGATAGAGACAGAAAAAGAAACTGCTACATAGCCTTATATAACTTCCTGTATTCTCTCTGCATAAAGCATAAACATGCAGAATTATTAATGCTAAACCTTCTTTCAGTTATAAAACAAACAAACAAAAAAAAAACAAACCACCAGAAAAGTAACTTCAGATTGCACACTGGTTAAAAAGCTAGTGATACGCAAGCAAACATCTATGGCCACTCATTTTTTTTGTCTGTGTTTGTAACAAGAATTTCAACAGCACTAAGTAGATGCTGTCATTATATAGATTCTCTTGATTGCTGGAGCTTTGTAACAGAAACCAGGATTTGCATATAAGTAATAGCATGCCACTCCTTGAAAGAAGGAAATGGCTCTTACAAGTGGACATATTAATACCAAGAAATAAGGAATGCCTGCTGTGTAAACATCTTTAAGCACATTGCGTTGTACAGTATTGTGGTTTTAACAATCCTTCTAGAAAAAAATGCATATTTTTTTCCAAAAAATTCCTTTGACTACAGAAATACTTGACGATATCACAATTTTATTAATCTTAACTAGTATTATGCATTTTATATAAAGTAAGAAATAATGACTGTGTTAAAATTATCTCTGTCTAGTCTATTTGCCAGCATCCTGTACATGCAAAATCAATTAAGTCACAGATTTCATTGCCAGACATTTTTCTTATTACAACTCTTCATATAGTGTGACAGGTAAAAACACAGTGACAAACTTTGGGAACAGTCTTCTACCTCTGATAAGACACATGTCCATGCAGTTTCATTAATTCACCAGGAACACAAAAGCATGGCTACTGAAGGCAGGGTGAGATGGAAGGGAGAAGGGGGAGGGAGGAAAGGAAAAAGAAAAAATCATAAATTGCTCTACAGTCAGAATTCTGTATGCCAATTTGTGTAATAAATCAGAAACTGTTTTAACTTCCATCCTTATTAAACTTAATGATGTTCTGCACAATTTGCAAATACCAATTTGACCAGAGATACACAATTCATGGTTTTAAAATCTGCACTGGAACTTTACTACCATTCATCTGCTACAAGTAACATGCTCTAAGATTAAAACAAAGAGCATATCACATTTAAAGTAAAAGCATCTGCTGCAGGTACATTGCAGAACAACAGATGTTGCTATATCAAATAACTATCAATCTTACGCTGATCTAAAGGCACTGACAAAGTATTCAAAATGCAGTAGAATGAGAAAAGACACACCCATCCCAATGTTACTCATGACAGAAATCTGGGCTATTTTAACTTTAGCTAAATAATCTTAAAATCTCTGGACATCTCTCAGAATCCTACCTTTACAAAGCCATTTAGATTCATCACAGCATTCCGTCTAGCAGTAAAGGATTTATGGCGTTTACTTCCCTTTGTGCAGCTGTAGGATTTTATGTATCCCAGTATCCAACAGTCCAGATACTGGCAACAAAAAATGTCAGCTGCTGAAATGTGACTACAACATTATCAAGGATACACCAGTACTGCCATTCTTTTTAAAGTTGCATTTTAAGATAGGATGAAATAAATGAAGAGAAGACTTCTATAAATGTTCTGATTGTTTTCAAGATGCTACATATAATTCTTGCTGGAAAACTACCACATCAAGAACTGCAAAACTACCTGTTATTTGTGAGAGTAAAAATTGGTATCAAGTTAAATTAAGTTTTCCAGGAAAATCATAGAAAGCTGTAAGTGACAAATACTGGCGTATTGAATCTTGGCCAAAACTACTGCTGACTGCTTAACCATAAGGAATCCATTTGACCTCAATAAACAGGCTGATAAATGAGATTCAGTTGTCTATTCAAAATACAAGACTCTTACACCAGCCATATACATAAATCTTGACTAACACCAATGAAGTAAAAGAAAGTTACTTTTTTTTTTTTTTTTTTTTTTTAAGGTGTCCATATTCAATACTAACTTACAATCAAAGAAACAAAACAATCTGGATGAAGACCTGTTTTAGGTCTAAGGAACAAAAAATCTGGGCAGTTTCTTTTTTAACTGTGGGGTTTGAGTTTTTTTGAGACCTAATAGATAACAATTTGTGATAATATAAATATTTTGGATGCTTAAGCACACCAGTCTACACAGCATTGCAAGCTGTGTCAATTCCACTTTTTAGGCAATTTTTGGCCTACATATACAATCTACAAGCAGAAGCAAATATGATGGATTCTTCTGGCACACCGGTATTTCAGAATCTTTCTACTTTAGTCTCGTCCTGGATTGAGCCAGGAGGAAGCCGATTTTCCTTTTACTGTTGTTTTTTTTTTTTCCCTTCAGTAAGCTTTCTTTGAGCTAGTAGCAGAGCGTTCCAACTAAGACTGGTAACAGTGGAATGTTTTTCTAACTGCTGGGTCTTCAAGGTCACACCTTCACCCTGCCGATTCAGAGACCACGGGGAGATCTATGACCTCTCTGTGGGAGGATGAGTTAGACAGCAAAACTGGCCAGAGATATTCCGTTCCATATATCTATGTAAGCTCAGGGGAAGGTCAGAGATCACAGAAGACAACTTCCTTCTTTTTCCCTTCTCTTCCATCCATGGCCAGCGCCCTAGGAGGACTCCTTCCATCCATCACCGTAGACCCCCAGGCTCGAGCTCTCCTGACCCTCATCACTCTGCTCTCTCTCCAACAGCAGTCTGGAATTTTTCAGGACTGTTGGCAGCTAACGAGAGTGCTGTGGGAGTTGCTGGGGGTGAGGGGAGGTGAGGGGCTTTTGCATATACCTGAACATATTTGTATATAATTGTATATATTCTCTTAGATAATTCATTAGTGTTTAATTAAAGCTGTGTAGTTTAGTTTTCAATCCAGCCAAGACTCTCTCTCTCTCTCTCTCCTTCCCTACCTGGGTGGGAGGGGGAGGGGATCAAGAGCATTGTTGTCAAACCTGAGTCAAACGGTGACAAATCTTTAACATTCTGAACTACCTAAGCAAGTCTGTAGTTTTTTACTATTTGCATCAAACAATTTTTTTTCCTTATTTTCTTAATTGCTTAAATCACAAAGTGATCATATTGTTGTCTTAGTCTTACTTTGCAAACATACAGACATAAACAATAGATCCAGTACAGTAACAACATGAATTAAATAGTTTTCGCAGAAGTAGAACATAACCTAATGAGACTGACAGAATTCAGATCTTTTACTGATTCAGACATTTTTCATGTGCAAGAGAATGTGATGTCCACACACATGCACACACAATTATAGTTCCATCATAGTCTTCAGATACCTGAAATCTGTTACCTTGATGTAGTCTGATTATAGTGGGAAACCTGATATTCTCTTACCTAGAAAAAAAAAAAAAAAAAAAAAAAAGGCTTTAGATTAATTCATAGCATTGTTCAAATAATACATTTTTTTGCAAATTAAAGAAAAAGAACTATATATGATCAACAAGTTAGGTATGCTATTTAGTTGTAAAATGATCTTTCATATGAGTGCAATCCAAAAGATTTGACATAATGTTCCGCCACAGCCTTATCATTTCCTCTTCCTGGATGACTAAGAATGGAATCTTTTCAGTCAAGTAAGGTCAAAAGCAAAATCTTGCAAAAAAACCCAAGATCCATGTATACATCTTGGTATGATTCCAGCTCTTATCTTACAAACTTTGTTCAGTGTGCATATATCACCACTTGTACAAATTGACCTGTATGTACATTTTTTCTTGAAAATACAAACACTGAGTAGTTAGTTTTTCTACTCCTCACTCTACACTGATTTTTTGTCTAATGATACTACACCAATTCTTTGATTTCATTTTGTCTTCCGCTTTCTTTTCTAATAGCCGGCCAGCAATGATAAACGTACCATGAGATTTTGTCAGTAGTATAAAATGTCTTGAAGCTCAAAACTGTCTGAAGTAGTGGCTCCTTCTTATAGAGTGTAGAAATAGGAAATATCTGTATTTGCAAACAGTCTACCCTTTAAATGGTACACATTATTTTAAGCAACTTTAACAATTGTAGCAATAGAGCAACTACAAGTTCTTTCAACTGCTTGAACTATGGAATATAGGGATTCCTAGGACAACTGAAACTTTGTTCCTACAAGCTGTTCAACTCTTGTGTGGATTACTGGGGCCTCAAGCAAGACTACAAAATTATTCACTGTGGATATAAACCACCAGGGCTTACTGTTCTAGAATATACACTTCAGGGTGAGGAAGATTGGAAAATATCAGCAAATTATGAAGTGTCATCATGTTTATGTTTTTGCAACTATTTGCATGAAATTCTACCGAAGCTTAGAATTTAGTTAGGCTTTTCATGAACAACAGAGTAAGAATTATTAAACAGTCAGCTAAGTATGTCTTCAAGATGCAAATGGTTATACATAATTTGAAATATACCACTACAAACTCTCTTCTTTCACGTCTACTGCAGCCTGTTAGGAAAACTACTTCAACATTTTTGTTTTCATTCACATTGTCATTACCCTTCCATTTAAAGTAACTTCACTGATGTTATGAAATCCTGTCTCCCTATTATTGCCTTGTTGCTGGTAATTTTAATTGCTGTTCATCTCTCTTCTTCCCTATTATGTAGCTTCTTTGTCTACTTAAAGGTATCCAGAATGTTTTAAAAAGCTACCATTTATCACAAGAGGAATCTAATGTTGACCAACTGCTCAGTCTGAAGGCTTTTAATACTTTTCTGTCCAACAGCACATGAAAGAAGTGTACTTAACTACCCTAAGAAACTACTACTGTTTCTTATTCAAACATGCACTGTCACTCCACATAAACAGTGTGGAGACTAAATAGACTCTGATACAAAAGCACTTTATCCACAGATATCTGTGCAATTTTATAAATGACATGACATCCATATTCCACAGGAGAGACAGCACAGCCTGGAAGGAAAGCCTAGTGGGTCAGAATAGAGGCTCTGGCTATATTTTGTGTAGCCTTGGATAGGACTACCAGGTCACCTGGATGCATCCTCCAGTTTATCTCTTCTTGCAAATTTTGAGTTCTCCCTCATGTGCCCTGGGAGTCTCTTATATAACCCTGAAATCTCTCCCTCATGTGTCTCCAAGAGCATCTTCTTACATGTCTACTTGGCATGTCTTATTAGGAGCCTCTACTGCTGCTAATGGCTGCCACTTTTTATTCAGTATGTTTGAGCAGGTGCACTATGGATGTTCCGACTGGATAAAGTTTTGGCAGGTGAAGGGATGTTTATTTCAGTTTCAGAACCAGATGGAACCGGCACAGGGTAGTGTGCTGTTTCCTCCTGCACAGGTCACCAGTGCAAGTCCCCTGCCACCCACTCTTTATCATTTGCATCAAACACATCACATCCCTTCCTTCTATGAAACACATATTTTAAGAACTGTTTGAATATGTATCCCTTACAAACTCTACTTTCGACGTCATCACAATCCTAATATACATTTATTAAACTCTGCCCTTGTCCCTGGGGTCAGATAACAGCACTTAATGATGTACAATGTATATATACACTCAGACTCACAGGGGTTATCATCACAATTTGAACTTTTAGTTACTACAAACTCCACCACTTAATGTTGCAGGCCAGGTTGGATTTTTTTTTTTCTGACATGATGAGCACATGTTGGCAATTTGCTCACCTGACTAACACAGGATTTGTTGCTCTGGATGAGCTGCCCAGATGGGTTTAGCAAATTTCCATCTGTGTTCTTCAACACTATCATACCTTTCCCCACAATACCAAGAAGATGGAGACTTCCTATTTACAAGAAGTCTCATGGAAAAGACAAGGGGTAATAGGCACAAGCTGCTCTTGGGGAGATTCCAATTGGATACCATGAGGACAGTCAAACATTGGAATAGTGTCCCAAGGGAAGAGGTAGATTTCCCCATATTGGACAGTTTTAAGTCTCAGCCTGACAGGGTGCTGAGCCACCTCATATAAACTATAGTATCAGGTAGAAAGGTTGGACCAGGTTATATTTGACATCCCCTTCAACCTGGTATGCTATGATTCTATGATTCATATGGGAGTAATCTTGTTGTTTCCCAGGTTTTCCAGTTCCTACAGTCTTTCCTCCACAACTCCGGTACAAGAGCACAAGCCTACAACCAGGCTTTCTACCTAGAGACTGGTGGGTTCTTTTTTTTCATCCTGATTATTTTTGCAGTCCAACATTTTACTGTGTCTTGTCCACACACTCACCAATCAGGCTTTGGGGCTGAGTGTCCACACAGGCTGTGGCCTCACTGGCCACCCTCAGGCTCACCCTGAGGATTGCCAGGGCCTGGGGTAACGGCTGCCACACGTGCAGCCCTGTCACAGCTCTAACCCCAGGGCTCAACACCTGCCTGCCCCAACACCACTGTGCGTCTGAGAAGCAGGGTGGCTTGGCTGCCTTCCACCCCATTGCCCTGTGGCCTAGTCACCCACCCTGGGCCAGGAAAGGCCTCTTATATCAATAAACCATTGTTCCAAATCTATAAAGAGGAATTGGAGATTCCAATTAGAAAACCACGAATCCAACAAAAAGAGGGGAGGATCTACTGTTGGACCTATATGCTGCTGCTGGATTTTAAAATGAAGGAGACATTAAGGTAGTAATGCTGGTTTCAGATCAGCAGGGAGGCTGGGAAAGGTCACTCAAGCTGCTGGCCACCTCAGTGCTTCTGTGGTCGTGGCCCAGAACTGCTAACTTACCCAGCAAGTGCAGACCTGGGACAATTTCTTCCAACATCAGCAACTGCATAGCTGCTTATTTCTTCCCTCCCACAAAGGGTGCAGTTTCTTCACACTCTGTTTATGCAGGCACGCAATGACCCAAAACTGCTTGGTGACATTCCCCACACATTCCCCACTTGAAACTTCAATCACTTAAAAGCTGTTTTCTGTTTTCTTTTTAAACTGGATCATTTAGACAGATCTGGGTTAGTTTCTGGTAACAGCACTGCCTGAAATGGCACAACAGAGAGTATGATAACTCAGCAGGGAAGGGAAACGAGATTTGCTGGCAGAGGAACCCAACCTTTCCTTTAACCTAATTCTGCTTATCCATTAGGCGATCTAACTGATTTTGTCAGTGAACGGTTGTGGGACCAGAAAGCTAACTTCTCTTCTGTTATTGAAACCTGTGGAACAGAGCTTTCTTTAAACCCATTATTTTCCTGCTCCCTCTGTTGTGTTCAGAATTTTTTAGAACTAATAAAAGACTAATTATTAGCTCCCAGGCTATGTATGAACTAGGCCAGTAACATTTCTTTTCTAAAGCTATTCTTTTATTATTTCCTTGATAATTGTGATTAAGAGGTTAGGAATGACTGATGGTCTTTGGGAAGGAAAAAAAAAAGGAAAAAAGGAAACTTTCACAATTGTAAATGGTTTCTAGTACTTGTTTCTCTGATTTTATTCTAGTGGAAAGCTGTTTGACTTCATCCACATGAATTCCAATAAGGATTTTATTACACTGGAAGAGTTGTAGAATATTTTGACAACATACACTATTATATTATTTTTTTCAAACAACAAAGTATTTAGATTTTTAAATGTCAATATGTTTTATTCAAAGGTTGCTAAATACATCAAAGAGGGATGAAAAATGCAATAACTTGAAAACACTCAAGATAAAAAAAAATCTAAAATATTTATTTTTCTTTCACAGAATGGCTTGGGCTGGAAGGGACCTTAAAGATCACCTAGTTCCAACCCCCTGCATAGGCAGGGACACTTCCTACTCGACCAGGTGGCTCGAACCCCATCCAACCTGGCTTTGAAAACTTCCAAGGAGGGGATATCCAAAACATTCCTGGACAACAAGTTCCAATGTCTCAGTATCCTCGAAGAACTTCCTAATATCTAATTGAAATCTACCTTCTTTCAGCTTGAAAACATTTCCCCTCATCTTGTCACTCCATGCCCTTGTAAAAAGTCCCTTCCTAGCCTTTTTGTAGGCCCCTTCAGGTACTGGAAGGCCACAGTAAGGTCTCCCTAGGGCCTCGTCCAGGCTGAACAACCCCAACTCTCTCATCCTGTCTTCATAAAAGAGGTGCTCTATCCCTCTGAAATAAATTCAGCAAAAATGACAATGACTGTGTGAAATGGTCATTGCTATAATATACAGATGTAATCTTCCATCATCATACTTGGCCACCCTGCACTGCTATAAGTACTTTAAATTCATTATATAACATCCAGTAATGTTCTAAACCAAGAAGCAAAGGTTTCTTAGCTCTTTCTAAACAAATGCTTCTAAATCTGTAAAAATTCTGGCATTGATCTTTTCAAAAATCTGTTGATCTTTTCAAACCACTTGACATTATTATTGGTCACTTTAGAAGTTATTTGTCTCCTATACAGTCCTTTTATAATATCGTTACTAGAAACACTCATGCTTCATCAAGTTTTTCAGCACACACTGCTCTTCCACAACAGCATAAAAACCTCCATGACAGTAGCCCTACCAGTGGTGCTAATACTAATCTTTGAGCCACAGTTGCCTGTGCTGGCGAGTCTCTGGGTGCAGCCGTCGGTGACCCCACCTTACAGGGAACATCAAAGTGAACTTCCATGCTGGACTGGGCAAGCTGCACAGGTTCTGAGAAAGGAAGACTTTGTCACCCAAGAGTACTGCTACTACAAGTGGTGTCACAGTTCTACACATCCTCCCTATTCAAACAGTGGTCATAACATTTGTCTAAGCCATGATATATAAAAGCTCCAGAGATATACTCTTTCTCTTGAATTCTACCCTTCCTTTTCTACTTTTCCTATGAAACTGAAGAATCAAAAATGTGTTTGTCAGGATTTACGTGTTTGTTTTTTTTTCTTTTCATTAATGACTATCACAACTGCAGTAATCATCTCTGTCTCTTTCATGTTGCATGAGAGGAATTTTTATATGGTGTTTAAAAAAAGAGAATAATTCTAAGACTGTACGTGGGGATACATTGCTTAGATCTGAAATACTAAAACAGCTACTGTTTTTAGTAGCCAGGACACATTTTATAAGAAGAAAAAATAATTAAAGCATATGATTGAGTATTATACCCTGTATTTTCAGCTGAAAAACTGAGCAGCAGATGTTGGTGAGCAAAAAGCAATTTGGACATAATAATTAGTAAGGAAAGTGTTTTAGTGTGGGATAGCAAAATGGCGGTGACGCTCTGATTTGACACAGTCAAAGGAAGCAAAGAAAGCTTGACTGAGGAAGAATTCTGTGTAACGTAGATTGAAGAAACAGGAAAGATCACAAAAAAGTGAAGCACTGCAGATCTCTATAAAGGTTTAGTATTCATTTCCATACAAGTTAAAAAGATCAGAGCATTACAACTGAGATGTAAATTGGTAGTTAAAGGTTTTATGATTGACCATCCAGGAATAAGCTGAGTTCAATAAGTAACTGACCAGTTAGCAATCAACAGCAGTGTTTATAGCATGGCATGGTATAAATCCTGAATAAACAGATATATTGTTCTGAAAATCCAATTGGTAAAATCCATTATAAAATAGTCCACAGTAACAAAGCAAAACATAATTTTTAGTGTGAACACTACTGATGAATAGAACTATTATAAATCACAATCCACTCTAAATTACCTCTCCTTCACACAGAGGTTTTTTTAAGATCATAAACCCCACCATTTTATGTATTGAATGTTAGCAATCTCCTCCTTAATTTCTTACTATAGATTAATACTTTGAGCTCAAACCCAGCAGACAAAATAAAAACAAACAAACAAACAAAAACACACACACAAAAATCTTCACCACAGTTGTGCAGACTGCATAGATAAGAGACTTGCTCACAGCTCTCAGGCTAATCAGGCCTGCTTATATCATATGAAAACTCCTTGAGCTTGACTTTGGCTTGACTTTGTAGTTTATGAGCTGAAAAGCAGCTAAATTAAGCAGAACAAAACAAGCAAACGACAGCTAAAGAAGCATTAGACCCACGTCTATCCATTCAATTAATTTGCCATTTTACCCACTCTTCTGTTTAACTGCTTTGTCAGAATTTTGACAGAAGTATCTTATGAGTGAAACCCTGCTATGCAAAATAAGAAGCTAAATATCTGAAATAAAGACAAAAGAAATAATTCTTCACAAGATACAGGAAAAAAAAATAAAAATAACCCCACTCAAACTCTTACAGTTTTAGCTTACTTTTCGAAGCATGCAATTTGCTCTTTACTGGCAATTTTAAATTTTGTAATTTTATAAAAAGAAATTAAAACAGAGGCAGTAAAATATTCACAGACTGAAATAAGGAGCAAATGTATAAATTATAAAATCCTTCAAGGGAAAAAGGCATGTGAGACTCACAGGATATTGAAAATTCTTCTGTCTCATTATAATATCTGATGGAATTCATAAACCCAAACAACATGTGAACTCAATTTTTAGATATAAAATGAG
This sequence comes from Chaetura pelagica, assembly GCF_000747805.2. Classification (NCBI taxonomy): domain Eukaryota; kingdom Metazoa; phylum Chordata; class Aves; order Apodiformes; family Apodidae; genus Chaetura; species Chaetura pelagica. The sequence goes on from NW_009954614.1 coordinate 3,115,147, forward strand.
GTCCAAAAAGGATAAAGTGCTGTTTCAGTCAGGTCCAGCAGCTTCATCCTCAATTACTTCAAACAACCCTCACTTGCCTTCTCAACTTTCAGTCCCCTTGTCCACTTTAAATGTTGAGATGTACATTGATCAAACAAGAAAACCAATCAAAGATTGGTATAAGGAATAAAGAACCCTTTAACCTTCACACATTAAAAAAAAAATAATTAAAAAAAATAAAAAAATTATGAATATTTAAGTTATCAATAGAGGAAATACCTACTGCATGCACACATTTCTAACAGAAGAATGTGAGAACCCACTTCCTGCTTCACAAAAGTAGCTATAGTAAGAGCAAAAGCAGTAAGATGAAATGTGTTGGGCAAGTTTGAAGAAAATTATCAATAGGCCTTTAGGAGTATGTTTATATACAAGAGTGTCAATCAGTCCTAAGTCACCCAGAGACCAATATACTTAGCTTTTACTTTCCCTGAAAGATAGAGCAGAGTGTCTACCTAGTATGCACTGTACATTTTTGTAGGGCCAGAGGAACATACAGCCCTACTTCAGCAGCTGTATTGCCATTGGCAGAGTGGACCTACTCCTCATATCTGGCTTGGAATTCCCTACAGCAAAGACTGTAAGTGAACAAAAAAGCAGTTTTTGTATTTTTTGCAAATCTTTCTTGGAAAACTTGTTCTACTTAAGTCCTCACAGAGTTCCTTATTGTTGAGAACAGATTATTCCAGTAATCAAGCTAACTTAGTAAAAAATACAGCTTATGACTTTGCAAAAAATAAAGCTGCAGTATGTTAGTTTCACTGCTGCTTCTAGAACAACTTTGCAGCCTTTGCTGCCTGCTGAGTTGATGTGACTATGTACATTGCACTTTCAACAACAACAACAAAAAAATTAAAGAGCTTGAGCTAAAGAACTTCCAACAAGCATATTCAGGTGCTATATTTTTCAGAGACATTGTATTTGCAACAGGTCTGGACAAATGCTTAGTGGGAAAATAAAATATGTCTTTCAACCCAAATACAGTCTCACTCTTGTTCTCGAAATCATAAAAACACTAGAACAATTCAAAGAAAAATATGAGTGAAACTGTATTAAATCAGCAAAGTTACTCCCAAAACAGCTGACAACACATTCTGTTAATTGCTTTTATTTTACTGGGATCATGGTGATTAAAGCATGCTGAGCACTTTATGAACATAGTATTACACAGCACACGCAGTAACAAAATCTTAATTTCAGCGATTTAAATTTAAGCACTGACAGAAGTAATTCTTCTTTAGAAAATTATTTTCTGACAAGTTTTGAAAGCTCAGATGCGGATGTACTTATCTGTTCTCTAAAGCCAAGATAAACAACAGCACAAGCCTTTTTGCATGTGTGGTTGATTTTCAAATCATGTCTTGAAACAAAATAATTACATGTAACTAGAAACATAGAAAAATGTCCTTAATTTACACTACTGACTGGAAAACAATTGCCAATGACTAAATCAGAAGGACAGTAAAAAAACATTTAAAATTGCCAACAAACCAAAATAACAAAACAAAAACAACTTTGATGTATGTATCACAGAAATGTTTTGCACCTACAGGTTGACTTCCAAGTCTAAGTTTGACTTAGACTTAAGTCTAAGTTTTGACTTAGAACAATATATCATTAGTGTACTGATCAACTAACAATGCCATAGTCTTGTAAGAAGTGTTAGCAAGAAATCAGAACAATATGTAATTTGCTTAACAACTAAAGAAAAAAAAAAACACAACACAACAAAACAACAAACTGGAGAGCATTTTAAAAGCATATGTCAAGTTTTTTTTAAAAGTGCTGGGTCAAAACTTCTAATTTGCCCAAAACTACTGAGACTTTTCTCTGTCCCAATTTCACTCTTGTTCCATTACCCAGATTTTGTGTCCTGACAGACAATGTTGTAGCCTTGCATCTCAAGGGGTCAGATGCAGACTCTCAATTGCAATTTCAGGTAACAACCTAATTTACATGTCTACGGATGACAGTAATCAAAAGTTGATTTATTAACTCTAGAGTGGGAATTCCAATATTTCCATGCTTAAATTTTAAGGTGGGAAGATACACTGACTACACTGTCACATATTTGGTTTTATGCCATGAGTTTCTTTTGAAATAACATATACATTTAAAAAGTTATAATTGTTGTGTCTCATTTATAGTATTTTACAAAACGGAGAAAAATAGCTAATTTCACAAATGGTAGCTAAAGTCTGAATATTATTCCGCATTAAACACGTTTATTGTAACTGTAAACACTTGGGGAAAAAGAATAAATCAACACAAATAACAAAAAAAGATCAATCAATCAAACAAAAAAACAAACAAAGGAAATATGTGTATAGTAGATATAGACCTGGATTGAGCTGATTTATCAAGACAAAAACTGTGAGAAAAAGCTCAGAAAAGCTGTGGTGGGTTGACCTCAGCTGGCTGACAGTGCTCACTCGACTGATCTCATTCCCCTTCCTCGACAGGCCAGGTGAAAGAAAATGAGAATGCTCATTTTTTGTAGCCACCAGCAAGACAAACTTGACTTCAGGAAAATTAATTTAATTTATTGCCGGTTAAAATACTCTTGGATGGTGAGAAACAAAAATTAACCTGAAATGTTTACTTTTCCCAACTCCTCTGTTTCTCTCCTGTACCTGAGCAGTGGAGCAAGGATGGGAATGGGAGCTGTGGTCAGTCCATAACAGCTACTCTCTGATGTTCCTTCCTCCTCACACTTTTCCTCTGCTCCAGCATGGGATCCTGTGTGGGTTTAGTGTGGACACGCTCCATCATGGTCTCTCCAGGGACTGAAGGGGAGATGCCTGCTCAGATACCTGCAACACCTCCTTCCCCTTCTTCCTCAGTGCTCACAGGGGCATTTCTCAAACTTTCCCATCACCACTGTGCAGCATTTTGCCCTTTCTTACCCAGGCTTTCCCACCAGCATGGTGGCTGCAGCACTCAGCCATGCCCTGCAGGGTGTTGGTTTGAGCCAGCTGGAACCAGTTCTGTTTGGCATGGGGCAGCCCTGGCTGCTCCCCACAGGGGTCCCAGCAGCTCCTGGGCACCTGCACCAGGTCAACAGCCACAAACTGGCTTCATAACCTAGACCGTCCAGGCTGTAAAATTCACTTGGAAAGCTGGGCAACAAAGTCTGTTGTAATTTGTATATAGGCAGAGATGTAGACCATCTCAATTTCACTATCAATCTCTGTACTCAAGGCAGGTACCCTAAATTAGTCTGTGACTGGTCCTGCAATATGAAAGAAGACTAAAGCTTGCTATTTATAAAGCATTTTGCTTTAAGTAGACGTCTTCATCTTAACTGAGCCAATTTTAAAAGCATGTGTATGTAAAATTTCTATCAATAAAATTAAAAAGATAAAGGCAGAAGTCATATTACAGGGCGACACGAGAAGTGTTTTGTTAGTGACATGCAAAATAATTGATTAGGTTTCTCAGCTTCTGTTGCTAGAAACTCTGATGTATTCCACTTAGGATTACTAGTTAGCTTTCATTTTCTTTCAACTTTTGCCTCTGGATAAGCTCAACTATTCCCAAGAAGAAACACCGATCACGTACATTTGTCATGCGAACAACGATAATAAGGTAATTCATCATAGTCTGTCAGAGTCTTATTCCATGAAGACTGCTGCATTTTTATCCTTACTTAAAAATCTGCTGTCACTCCTGCTGAAAAATTTGGTAGACACTTTGGACATGTTTAAAAGCCCTTCCAAACTGATAGTGGCAGATAATTAAGTTATCAGCTATCAGTCTTTTTTTCACTCTCTGCAATGTTTGTGACACCAAGAACCTTCCTGGATGGTTTAATCTGACCTGTTCAGTGTGTGATCTCTTGTTCCTTCCATTTTCCTTTCTTAATGGTAGTCAGTGACCAATGTAATTCACTACAACAAATGAAGCTCTTCTGGAGAGTCTAATTGAGCAATTTTGTTTTCTTTTCAAGGTCTGAACTCAACCACATCCTACAATCCATTCTTCTGCACTGCAGTGGCAAGTATTACTTGAAGGCAAGACAAGCTAGCTTTTAGTTTTCCAAGTAGAAGAATGAACCAATACTGGCTCAGAGCTGTGTGGGTGAAGGTGGGAGTTGTGATTTAGGCTGTCAGTTAACACTTTTTGTGTATATTCTCCAGTCAAATTTGAACAATTTATTTGTGCAAGCTTGGCACTTCACCAGCATGTTGAGTGCAAAATTTTATATATTTTTCCTGTATTTTCTCTTACATTACTCTGTGGATATAAATTTTCTCCTCTAAAATAATTCTGCTTTTTATTCACCAAAAAAAAAATAATAAAAAAATATATAAAAAATAGGGCATGCAGTTTTAGCTGAACAATTTCACGAATGGAAACACACTGAAGGAAAAAAAAAAATACTGGGAAAGAAGCAGGTTCTCTTTTCATCTTCCAGAACAGTATGAAAAATAGGAAGAAGAAAATGAACTCAGTCTTGCAGATCTGTTGCCTCACATACAAAGACAGTGGAGCATAGTTTTAACCCTTGCACTTTGTCCATGAGCACCTTTTATCTGTGGCTTTTTAATATAGCAATGCAAGGCTAATGACAAAGTGATCTTAAAAAGCTAGAATCAATTTCCACTTCAGTCACAGCTGTCAAAAAGGCAGGAACAGAAGTTAGATCTGATAAGCAAAATTAAAAGTAACATCAGTTAAACCTACCAGTAGAAACATGCAGTAGATTGCTAGAAACACCATGCAGTCTGTGTGTAATCGGTTTATTAACAGCACTTCATTTATGAAAGACAAAGCAGAATGACACATGATTTCTCCTGAAGCAAGGTTTCATCAAGTGTGAAAGATGGGGATTCAGCATCAGAAGACAGAGGCACTACTCCTAATACTGTGAAAAACAGGAGCCCTGATAGCTCTAGGTGAAGGAAGGGCCATTTTATTGCTTCTATAACTTCTATTAATAGGTCTTCTGTAGTTCGTAGATTAAAGTGACATATATTGCAATTGAAAAGTCTAGGTATGCAATAAGCCAAGTCAGTCTGCAAAATACCACACCTTCCAAGCTTTATTTGTATTTGTTTCCTATAAAAGTTATTAAAAGAATTAAAAAAAAAAAAAAAAAAAAAAAAGACAGAAAGAGAATCAAAGATTCTCATATGATAGGAATTAGAACATTTGTGACTTTCACGTGGATTTAGAATTTCTCAGGTTTGGCCACCGAGAATATTTGAGGAAAGGGATAATCAGGGTTTAAAAAAAAATTACTTTCAAAATCAATATTTAAGTAGTCTCATGCTTAGTCCTTGTTCCTCATATTTTCATATAAATCACACACAGGGTCACTTCTAACTGTGAATAAAAAGCTACAGAAATCTAGTGCAGAGATCCAGTAAAGTGCAGAGATCAAGTAAAGATCCTCAAGCAATTGCACATTGAAGAATGCAGCTCATATTAATTCAAAATAAAATGTAACTACATTATCCACCACTTACAGTTTGAGGGAAAAACTTTTTACCTTAATGAATCCACATGATTCTTAGTACTTTTGGCTATATATTTTGCCCTGTTCAGTTTTATATCCCTGAGCAGTACTAAAATGTGAGTAGAACTACCAGGCCCCTCAATAAGAATCTTTCTGGTTTAGGAGAACTCAGCTGAGAGAGATGTGCATTATCATCCAACTGTGATTAGGTGCTCTCCACAACTTTACCACCACTCTCCTTCGGCCATCCAGCAAGTGTGAATAAGAGAGCTGCTTATGTCTGATATATATTATATGGATTACTGAAGAACAGCAGTGTGACTATCTGGCTGTCGAACTTTCAGGCTGTTTTTCCCCACTACTGCCCATGTTCTCCTACCACAAGCTTCACAGCTGGATCACTTGCCTGCTCTGTGATTCCAGCTTTAAAGCAAACAAATTTGCTGGACAAGCAAATAATCCAAGCACCTTGGCTGCAAATCATAGACTTTTTGATTTTCAGCTCTTCCCCAGCCTGTGATCAAACTCACTGGCATACTTCCCTCCCCAGGGCCACTCAACAGGTGAGGAAAAGGTTCATAAGTGCACACGAGAGAAGCCAAGTAGGTGTAAGTGGCCTTAGCCCAGCATGTCTTTTTTTAATAAAATGGCAGTGCATCTCATTTTCAATTCAAAGGTTTTTTGATATTTTGTTTGTTTATTTGTTTTGTTTTTTTTTTTAAATAATCTAGTTGCCCTTACCAGTCAAGACTAGTATGAGCCACAGGCAGCACTAAGAAAGACATTCTTATTCTAATTGTTCTTGTTTATATTTATCTTATCCAATTCTATGTTATTCTAATTTATTCATGTCCTGAAAAGAAAATCCAGTGTCTCCTATGTTGCAACTATTTAGTATTAGGATTAGGAAAAAAACTTATTACTCAGACAGCTGTTATGAAAATTTGCCAAAACGTTAATGAAGGCAAAACTGCTGGAGTACATACAACGAGTCAGAAGGGCAAAGAATCCCAATTTCTGTGTACAAATACAATTAATTTTTTATGTAAAAGCCATATCAATGTTACAACAAAGCCAAGCATATTTCTTATTACCAAAGGGATCTGGGGACCATGACAACAAATTTCAGGACGCTGGATTTTAAACTGGGGGCTCAAAACAATCATTCTGTCCAGGACACTATAATAACAACCTAAACAATGCAAGGCCATAAAATGTTCGACCTCTTTTCCACAAACTGATAAATAAGGGTGCCAAAGTAGCACACCACTATCAAACTGATAAAACTGAGGCTGATAAGAAAGACTCTGAATACAACTGGGAAGCATTTCATTTCATATTTCCAGGGGGAATTCTCGATACCACATAGACTGAATTCCTACTCAACATTTCTCTGTGTGTTGCCATCATTAGTTTTAATTATTTCTGACATTTTGTCTATCATACTGGATCCTTGGAGAAAAGTAATGAGTCTCCTCATGTGAAAGGTGAAAAGAATGAAGATTGTATTAAGATGCCAGAAATAATTAAACCACATGATCTTACTAACTATAAACCCCATAAAGGATCCCATTAAACCACTTGCAACTACCAGTGTGACTACAGCAATCTCCTCATTAGCTATAAAAGCCAACTAGCAGCATCTTAATTCTGGCATTTCAATTTCATTAGCTGATTGTGCATGCTTTCTCCAGATTTAATATCAGCAATTGTCCATTGTCTGATAATAATGAGTATGTCAGTAGCAGACAATTAATGAGGGATTCTTACCTGAGAACCTGAGCCCAGTAATTTCCTGTTTCTTTTTGAGTGGCTGGGAAAGTATTTTGTTAAAAGACATCTTTAACCTTTTCCTGAAGGTCATGTTTGTACTGTAATAAAACTTACTCAGCTTTTTGGAAAGAATATACCAATCAATTCAAATCAAAAGCCTTAGTAAGCACAAATTACGCTTTCTCTCTTTCCAGCTTACTGCTAGAAACACTGTGTGATACTCTCAAGAAAAAATAAGGAAAGAAATCTAATAGTCTGTATTTTCTTATCCTAATAGAATTTTACAAGAGCAATGAATGCTTCAGAAATATTACTAAAGAGGAAAGCTAATTGGTAGAAGATTATAAATTATATTTCCATATTCAGCAAATATGGGGAAAAAAAGTACAAAATAATTTATTATTATATTCAAAACTATAACTCGGTGGGTAGAGGCACAAGACTGCGAAAATAATTATAAATACTTTTTCTCTCAGAAGTATTGTTTTATGCAATATTAACATATCAATATATTTCATAAAAAAACACTGATAGCTTGAAAGTCTGTTTTCTCCATATTTCTACACACAATTATTTAGTAAGCAACACTGTAGCTATACCCACCCACCTATATGTACATGAAGTAGTATAAAATAAGCAGAATGTACTAACATTTCTAATTTAGGAACTAAATTCTCTGTGTTTTGTTGGCAATGTTCACACAACACCTCTTGTCCAAGGAATTAATAAAGGTACATAAGCACACATCTAAACATAAGCCTTTGAGTCATTCTGCTGGTTTTGGCAAATTGAGTTGATTGTACCAGTCTTAGCTGATTAGTCTAATTACTTCAATCTTGTCCCAGACATGATAAAAGACAGACAAGAAATAAAATGTTACAGTAAACATCACTGTATTTCTAGAAGTCAAAGAGTACTGAGTTCATTCTCCATGCTCTTTTACCATCTTTTTCCACTTGTAAGTTTCTTAGGTGGTGCTCCTGTGGATCTTTGAGTGAGACATGTGTTAAGCAAATTACATTGCTACAGTTCTGGTGCCACCGGTTATGCAATTTATTTTAAAGGGGCGATAATATTGCCACTTTTCTATTGCCAGACTTTGTATTAAAATTAAGTATTTTTTGATATATGCTTTCATAAGCATTTGTTAAATTGAATAAAAATAATAGACATTAAAATACCAGCAGTAGCACAGAAGTGGATTCCATATGCTAATTATGACTGCAGTTCTCTTACTGGTACCTTGCACTGTAGTATTTACATTTTTGAGATACATTTTATTTCAGCTGATGGACATCAAAGACAATGTGTGAACAAATTTGGGTGGCCAATTCATGTGACGTAGACAAACATGAAATAGAACTCCAAGATACTTTATATCTTCCTGTCTATTCTCTTACTCAAGTTGTCAGCAGACACTTGAGCTAAATGCTTACAAGTGGCATAGTCACTTAGCCAATACTGGAAGCAGCTTATAGCAATCTACAGGGTCCTAATTTTGGAAATAAAAATAAATACAATAAAAAAAAAATAAAAAAATTGTTCAGATGAACTATTCTGCAAATTACCAGGTAGAGGGCCAGAAAAGAACTGCAGCATAATTTTATTATGAAACTAGAAATGCACAGAAGGCTCCTGCCTGTATAAATATTTGTGACCATGAAAAAAACCCTACCATATACTTTTGTCAGTCAACTTCAGCAGAAGAGCCAAAGTCAGTAATAAGGTATGGGCAAATAGGCAAAAAATCTTAAATTTATACTAAAATGCATCTGTTTTCTTCCAACAGTCTTGAGAAACCACTTGAAAGCCACATCTGCAAACAGGAAGCAAATAAGCCATTTTAGATGACCTTGGATTTTAATATCATGTTTAGCAATTGTTACAGTGCTCATCAGATACTGTAACAGTAGTCAGAATTGGTATATTTATAAGCTCTGATTTTGCAAAATTTCACTTTCAAGAAATTTACTGAAACTAAATATAAAATCATACTTACCTCACACTGACATGAAACCATCTTCTGGGTTAGAAAGCACAGTTCTTTGTTCCACTAACTTCATATTTACACAGCTCTTAAAGCTCACTTTGAAGGAAGAAGGAACAGCTTTTTCAAGACTAACAAGTATTGTATAAGCTGTTGATGGCAAGGAATATTTATTATGTGTTGTCTTCTTCTCCCAAGTGAATAATGACAGGACCAGAGGAAATGGTCTGAAGTTGCAGCAAGGGAGGTTTAGATTGCATATTAGGAAGAATTTCTTTACTGAAAGAGTGATCAGGCACTGGAACAGCCTGCCTAGGGAGATGGTGGAGGTATCATCATGAGAGGTATTCAAGAAATGTGTAGATGTGGAACTTCTGGGTGTGCTGTAGTGGCCAAGATTGTAGGTAGTTGGTGCTTTTTGTGGGTGTTAGTTGGTTGTGGTTTTGTTTGGAGTTTTGTTGTGTAAGTGTTGGGGTTTTTGTTTGGGGTTTTTTTGGGTAGGCGGGGTTGTTTTGGGCTTTTTTACGGTTGGACTCGATGATCTCATAGGTCCTTTTCAACCATAACTATTCTGTGATTCTATCATCACATATACGTGTACAAAATAACTAGTACTTTTATCATCTGCAGTTATTTAACTTAACCTTCACCATCACAGAAGCTAACAATTAACTTTAAACTGTCTTTAAACATTTTTTTTTTAAAAAAAGCCCTTCTCTTACTGATTTATTTTTTAAAGTTTCAGACACTTGAGAATTCCATTTCACTTATTAAGCTGCCCTTGGTGTGACTTCTAAAACACATATTATGAAAAAATAAAATAAATGAAACAGACATCTTAAACCTTCACATATTGGTATGGATGTATGAAGGCAAGAAGTACATTAGGTCTGTCCATCTTTGAGAGTTACCACTGAGAGGTGCCATCTTCAGAGGAAAGCAAGAATAAAAAAGAGAGCATACCCTAAGTACAAAGTGTATCATTTTATGATGTGTAATGGTAGTTAAGAAGAACAGAAAGAAACCTTGCAAATAATTTATTTAGTATGAATGAATATGCTAAATGATTCAATTAGAAAAAAAGATCAAGTATTTCCATTCTCTAGACTTTGTTCTTAAAGAACAAATTTTCAGTATTAGTATTCTTATTGAACTATAGTTTAAGATCAGAAGGATATTTATTTTCCTAATTGCAATTTCAGAGAAAGAAATGACCCACTTTCCCAGAAATTACCCACTCATGTGTAATCATATTGCACTCCAGAAGTTGTTCTAACCAATAGTAAACACCTATTTAATGACCAATGCTCCAAAGATAGAAAGTGGAAGAGTAATAGCAGTTCTTGAGAACAAATATTCTCATCAAATACTTATTTTACTGAAAATGGATTAGTGACCAGTGGCAAAGGTGTGTTATTACAGACTCTTTCTTTGTATCAACTGTCCAGATGTTAATTCAGCCATTTTGAAGCAATAACATAGTTGCTGCTGTAATGATTAATGGAAAAGGGACTGTCTCTTTGTTCTGATGCTTGATGTATCCTTCTAAACGCATTGAATACCACAAGGGTCTCACTGCTTACTAAACGGAGAAGTGTTGTCCTTTCACAGCACAAGAAATAAGATCACCATCTGTTTCTTAGCAAGTACTTTATCTGAAGAGATTGTTGTAAAAGCAAAATTAGTTCTGAGAATAAAATAGGAAAAATGTAATTTGAAATTGTAACAATAAAAGTAAATAGATGAAGATGAATGATGGGTGGTCTGACAGCCTGCCTCAAAACATATGGTTTGATCTAAGACCCAGTGTAGTTAGGAGAGGTTTTTGAGACTTCAGTTAGAGCAAGGACCTATATAAGTAATATCTGCAGAAACAGACTCATCTTGTTACCATGGATTATGGGTTGGGTTTTTTTGGGTTGTTGTGTTTTGGGTTTTTTTTGTTATTTATGGGTATGGAAGTTTGTTATTTAAACATTGTGACATTTCCAAATGCATTATATGTTGCCATAAATTCCAAATTATAGCAAAACAAACTGCTTCAAGCTGTGCTGGATGTGGCAAAGGGAAGTTGAAGGTGTCTAAGGAGTAAATGGATGCCAGCTTGTTAGCTGAGGGAAGAGGCTGAGGCACTGAATGCTGTGAACTTGCATAATGAGGAACAGGGTTTCAGGAAAGGCTGAGAGATTCAGGAAGCAGATGAGGAAAAGGAGCAGAAGCAAAGGCATTTTGTGGTTTTGAGAGGGTCTGGACATATTAAGGTAAAACAGGAGTTTATGGTAAGGAGCTGGGTTTATGGAGGCACTGAAGAATAAATAGAGCTGCTGAGTAATTAGGCAGTAGGCAGACACCTTATAATAATGTGGAAGTGGTTTGGATAGTGGACAATAAGGACTCATGGGTATCCACCAATACCAAATTGCCAGTCTGCAGGACAAGAACATTTTCAGAAACCTTTTAAGAGGAAAGAAAAAGGGAATGGTGACAATAGATTAATTGCTAGCATGTATTTTTAGTGTGAATGTGGAAACCTGGAATAATTTTCCCCAATTAAGTCTTCAAAAGGAGTTTCTGTTTCTTCTTGCCCCCATAACACTACTTACTTAGTATCAACATTCTCCAGCTGCACACTGAGTACCAGGGAACAAATTCAACAAAAAAAACATTTACATTCAGTTCATAATATTGTCATGTAAATACTTATTCTAACTCAAGGCAAGTAATTATGCAGGGGTGGCCCAGATTAGCAAGGTGTGGTGAGAGCAGTTTGGTGCAGTGCCACGCTCCCTTTGGTATGCCTTGTCCAGCCCTAGTGTCCCTGCAGCTGTAGGCTTTGTGGCTCCCTGTACCCTAACCATAAACCTAATAGGATTTTGGGGCTGAGATAGAGGTCCCCAGCACCATGGGTGACCCAGATTAGAAAGCTGTGTCAAGGGAGCAGTGTTGGTGCAGTGCCATGAGCCCCTTCACATGCCTTGCCTCGTCTAGCCCTAGTGTCCCTGCAACGACTGGAGGAAGAGTCAAAAAAACTGAAGAAGTCAAGCCTCCTCTGCTAACTAATAAAGCTAGCACAAACTGTACCTTCTTCAGGATTGAAACATAAGTGACCACAGGGATTCAGTGATTACCTTTTGTACTCAATATTATTTGCAACACAGGCTTGCTGAATATTGCCTATTAACTAGAAAATTACCATAATGAGATTCCCTCTCCTGGTTTTGGTTAAGGACCTATCTAGAATCACCTCTAGAGGTTCCTCTCCAATTTTTTGTTCTGTACCTGTCTGTGTGTAATTCATGGACCAAAAGTAAATGAGAATTTCCACGGAGGAGAGTTACCAGGTTCAGTAGGGAAAATTACACTTCCCCCTTAAAATACTGTCCTTTTCAACACATTTGAGCCATAAATCATTGGTTCAAACTTCTGTGGTCTTATATGTCAGGCCACCTCCACTATAAAAGGTGGGAGCAATTTTCAGATACACAAGCTTGTTTTACCACCCTACTATTAACTTGTTACCATTTACACAGTTCTATCCATAAGACCTTTGAAGCTGGCATTATGAACAGTAGGAAAAAAAATGCAAACCATGATCTTTCTTTGGCTCTTGCCCAGCTAAGCCACAGAAATCTAGCATTTTACAGTCCGAGATTATCAGATTTTTATTACAGGTAAAATACGCT
>NW_009954614.1:3128299-3141368 GCF_000747805.2 Chaetura pelagica
GCTCTTCCTCTTGCTACACTTTCCAGTTTTGAACACTGTCACATGTGCAGTGCACAAACCATATCAATAATAGGACAAGAAATAATGCTGGCACCACCATTTAGAATTCCACTCTTTCATTCATGTTTTTTCAATGAAAGATTTCATAGGTGATAGCATATTACAGGCACTCTAAATCAGCTTTAAGAAAAAGGGAGAAACTCTCAGTTTGCTTAAAAAATAACTTAGGCATTAGTTCATAAATATATATATATATATGTTTTTTATATATATAGTATATATGTATATATATATATGTATTCTACCCCTACTTGAACTAAATATATACTTGAGGTCTAAGCTGATGATTTATTGAAAAGAAATGACCGTCATCTTTACGATGTGGCCATTAACCAGTCACTCAGTCAACAGTGACTGGAACCTTCTTGAACTTTAGCCATATATAGCATCAACTGTAACACAAGTTCACATAACAAAAATGCCCTCTTGTTCCACAAGAACAGATAGTGCTCAAAAGATACATATATATAGAGAGAGACACTTAAGTGTCCTTGCCACTTGTCAATGTCACTGAAAAGCATCACTGTATTTGGTATCAATACTCCAGTGAATTACATCATCATGTTCACAAAAAAATTAGGTAGAGAAATGTAAAACACATGTCCTAGAGATAAAATCCTGAATTCTTACGTTATGAATTGCCTATCAACAGACTGTCTACCCGAATTTCTAGTTTGTTAAAGTGCAACATGCTTGGTACCTCATGTTCTTCTCCCCAGCCCCAAACCAAACAAACCACAAACCACTTAAAATGATCAGGTCTCTAGTTACAGTGATTAACTTCAGCTACTTACATGTTCAAGTGCTGACCAAAGCACTTTTAACATTATAAAGAGGCAGTGAGCATTATTAAATTAGTCGCATGACACTGTACTCCTCAGAATGAAGGATGTAGAAGAATTAGTGGCTACGTAATTGGAGCACGGAAGGAAGATGAAGAGAGGTCCCAGAATAGCAAGTCTATACAGCGCTTCAGGAAATTATTTGTTCTGGTCTGGAAGCAGTCTAGCTGCATTAACATGCGACTGTGCTGTGCCAATAAACCTTTTGAGACTAGACTGCCCTGAGTATAACTGGATAATAAGTGACTCAGCTCAGGTCGGGAATAGACAAGCCTTAAATATTGCATTTCTGAACACTCTGTTCCAGAGCTGAAACAAGCAGCTTAATTCTGTTTCTGCCTGACATTATTTCTAGTAAAGTTTTTCTGTGATCAAATCTGGTTACCCTGCTATGCCTACATCCCAGACAAGATCCATTTATTGCTAAGCTTCCTTAGTGTGAAAAGAGATCAGATACAGTTTCTGACTTTAGGTTTTCTAGAAAAGCTTTTAGGAACACATTCTTTTGGGAAAGGATTCTGCAAGGATTCAAGTTTTTACTTTCTCACTGCATACAAGAGAAAAAATAAATAAATAAAAATAAATAAAAAAGACAATAGCTCTTCTGGGCTCTTGTGTATTTACTTTCAAGCCCCAGCTACATAAGCATCAAAAATCAGAGTTCCAGGTTTGTAGTTTACTTTTTCTAAGCCTCAGTGGAAGTAAAAGAGAATAATTTTCAGATTGCTTTTATCAATTGTACTTAATGTAGCCCTAACATGCAGATACGGTCAAATCACACTATAAGTGCTTCCTTGGTGTCACTCATTACTCCTGATTACAGTGCAATATGCGGTCAAAATTGATAAGCATGTTCATTCTCCTCTTTGTACAGCTCCTGGCTTCTCTTCTAAAACAGAAGGCTCTCTTAACACCTACGCCTGGGTCCAGCATTCAGCCCATCCCAAATTGTCATTGTCCAACCACTGTCAAATAACCTGGCAATCAGTTTTCTCAAAATGTCTTTTGTCAAAATGCTCAATGATCCTTCAGCTGGTCACCAGCCCACTTGGCAAAGCTGTAGTCTTGCTTGGCCAGCCTCTTAAGTATATCCACTCTACTGCCCAAGTGGACCTTTTCAAATGACAGTGAGCTTCTTAGTCTTTTCACTGGCCCTAACCAGTTATTGCTTGTTTTAAAATGTGTAGATGGAAATGGAGATTACCACTGCTAAAAGGTTAACACTTGGAGATCAGGTAAGAAGCAACACAATTGTATGCACACACACACAAAATAACTAGGTAAACCAAGTCACGGTATTTCATAAAACTAATGCAAAAAATCTCTTTTGGTTTTGAGGCTTCGGTTACTCTCAGGATAAAAGTGACAAAAAATCTGGTACTGTTATTCTGTTGAAAGAAACCCAGAACGCTTTGTGTGCCTTAGAATAAAGAAACACATAAAGCTTCTACATAAACACTTGGGATACCATAAAAAAGCAAGTTTTCAATTTCTGACCCTGAACACTCTCAGTAACTATGCCCCACTTGTTCAGCCTATAAATTTTCAAGGTTATTTGGAAAGTGAAGAACAAAAGAAGTGTTTCTCATGAGAAAAAACTCCTTCATAGTAATAAGGAAAGATTTTTTTTTCTTTTAAAACTCCTCCAGCCATTACTACTCATACAACCTAAAAAGTTAAATAGGCAAAGGCATTATATATATAATATTTTTTAAATAAATTGAAGTTTGATTAAAGTCCATAGTACAATATTTTGGGATATAGCCATAACTTCTCTTGCAGTTTTGAAAAATGTTGCTAGATATGAGCTATGGAACCAATTAGAGCACCTGTTCAGTCTGAGGAAAAATGAGCCTCCATAAATAGAGTAGTTGTATCACATAAAAGAAAAATCAGGCATACCCATACAGAATATCAACACAAAAATAAAACTGGATTTTCAAGGAAATACGACATAGCCAAATGAAATACCTGCAAACATATTGTGCAGAGGATTTTATGCTGAGCATTTCAATTATCCAACACAGGTACTCCAGTAACTAGTTTATACATTATACTCTGCACAAAATACAATTGAACTATCTAGAACCAGTATGAAAATGAAATTAAGTTTTTGTCTCAATTCCTTTCCCCCCTTTATGGACCCAGACCTTTAAAATAAGTTTCCTATACAGACTCTCCACTTATACACAACCTCTTTGAATGAAAAAGGAACAGCAGAAAAGAGGAGGAGAAACAAGACTGAATCAAAAAATGGTTCTGTTCTAAAAATACAACAATATGATGGCACTGCAGTGAACCCAAGAAACAAAAATAATAATGGTGGTCAAGACTAATCAGACTAATTTTGTTTCAAATAGATGTTCTTAGTTCAGTTACCAGACAGATCACTTCCCTCAGAGTTATGAAGTGTTATGCTGCACCCTTTACTATCCTCAGTGGTAGCACCCTACCATACTAAAAAGACAGAAGAACTATTGATGTTCTAATATCTTTTATTTTATTTTTTTTTCATTCATAATCCTTTCCTGCTTCTTTTGAGGTACAAGTTCCAGTTCACTAAGGAGGATAATGACATCAGTAGATTGCTCATAAGGGCAATTATAATGAAATCTTTGCATGAGAATTCCAGTGTTTTTTGAAATAATTTAGTATTTTTCAAAAGACAAAATCAAACTAGCTTCATCCCTACACCCCCATAGCAACTGGAAAAAAAAAAAAAAAAAAAAAACAACAAAAAAACGGATCTCCTTTTTTGTTGTGAATTTCTGAAACATAAAGCAAAGTCTCTTCCTTGTCTTTGCCTTGATCAGTGAGAATGAAAAAGGCTTGTACCAAGTTGGAAACAAGTCGAAATGTCCTTTCTGACTTGTTAATGAAATCCTTCTGAAGTACAAAAGGCATTTATTCACCACCTTAATAGTCACACTGCAAATAGATTTTATCTGTCTAGAGACTCATTTATTTGAACAAGAAACTAATCTCTTTTGTGGAGATTTGAATTTTAAAATAAATAAAAGGAATTGTTTACGTGCACATAGCTAATAATAATACCTTTGAAAATGCCATCTATGGATATTGACTACTGAATCATGAAGCATTAGTCTGGCACATTTAAAAGAGTTCACACTATAAAAATATAATGAGTCTATGCTCTAGACCAGCACATAACAAATGAAGACTAAGTTAAAATTAGATTCCAACCACACTCGGGAAAATTAAAGGAAAATTGTAGGAAATATTTTTATAGAACAGGTTTGAAAATGTAAAGAAAAAGCTCCTTCTTGAAGCTTTGCAAATTGCATTTGAAGGGACTCACCTGACATAAGGCTGGCAATGGATGCTACTGGAGCTTTAATTGAATAAGCTTGGACATCTATCTCAACTGTCAATTCTCCTAACACTAAGATTGATAGATGCAAGCTAATCACCAATTAGAGGGAGCTCTTTTAGACACAGGCTATGAGTCAAGAAGCTGGGTGAGCTTGTGTGGAGGCAGATGAAGCAAGTGTGCAGAAGAGAGAAAAAGAGTGAAGGAGAAACACTGGCTCCACAACTGTGCAACCAAACTCTATCTCAAGAAAGTTTTAAGCAAGTACCCAGTATAGTTTTACTTACACAGTCATTAGCATCCCCTTCCTTTTGGAATGCAAAATATTTCAGCATTACACGGTAGACCTGCATTAGCTGTCTACCTTTCTTCCTCCCCCAAATACAAACACATTATCTAGTCCTTGTATCTTTTCCAAATCCTTCTTAACAGACCACTATTTCTAATAAAAATTATTAGGATTCCTTTTGCTCCTCATATGTTTAAACTCTGGACTGCCCTTACTGGCTGCTGGTTAAAGATAATGTTCTCATTTTCTCTCTCAAGTTTCTACCATTCCTAGTTTTGGATATATTGCTTTTACAAGAAACTACCCTTTTCTTCCTAGTTTAGCAAATGATTTTTAATTTTCACTAATACAAGTTCAAAATTATGTCTATCCTCTCCCCTTTCTCTTCTCTAGATTGTAGAACTGCATCTTTGCAAACATTGAATGAGGTTTTTATAATTTACAATTATCAATATTAGTTTTCTGTTTTGACACTGCATTTCCACCATTTTGGGATTCACACATAATGCCACCATACAATACCGTAAGAGTCATTTGAAGTAGTATAATTATTTCCGGGACACAACAGCAGCCCAGTGAATGTATTATTCTCTATTCTCCTCTCTCCAGTATTAAAAATTTGTTCTTCGCAAGGCACATGCTAGTTTCTTTGAATACCACTTTTATAGGTACAACTGCAGAACTAAGCACTTTGATTTGGATTTATATGCTTGCATAGCAAAATTAATAACAAATGTGGTGGCTGTTGGGAGCAAAAATTTGTTGCCGTTCTTGTTTATTTCTCAATTCTAGCCCTTGTGTTGATGGGAAACTGCTGGTGGAGGCAATAGTTGAGGTTATAATGAGAGTTGCCAGGTTTCAAAATAATAACTGCTGCACAAAACCCCCAGCATGCCATAGAAAGAGCTACCTCCTCGTAGTTCAGTGTCTACCACTTTGACCACTGGAGCTATGCCTTTTCCAGTACCAAATGTTGTTTGGGTACTTTTGTACAGCCTAGTTTTGCTGCTCACTGTAGTTCAAAGAAAAAAATATCCTCATTCATTATGCAGTGCTTTATGAGAAAACAGTACTTTTGGTGAGGGGGCAGGGGGAAGTCAAAGAACTTCGGCTTGTATTTTTATATCTCAGTGGACAGGGCAGTTTCCATCTACCGAAAAAACCCAGGAAGTGACCTCCAGATACTTATGTGTCTACCAAATAAGTTCTATCTCTGGCACACAAAATAGTTTGCAGTGAAAGTCGACCGTGCTGCCCTTTACTAGTAATGGACAAGCCAGAGGTACTTGAAGCCTCAAGGGTTAAATAATTTCTATAACAATAATGACCAATCCATTAAATGTACATTAATATTTAATTTCAGCTGTACTTATTTCCAGTCTTAATTGTCAAAGCCACTTTCCTAAGAATATGCAAAGAAATTATCTATTTATCATCATTTATGTAACATCTTCACCACCAGATCTAGGACAAGGAGTTAAATCCACAAGGAATCTATCTGAGTGGCTTCCTCTGCCATTTCATTTTACCATGCGCTAAGAAATAGGACTAAGCACAGTTGTGGCATCATCCTTTCTCCTTCCACATCCTCTGTTTTCACCCGAACTTTCACATCTTTCTCATGATCCATTGAAAATAATCACTTGGCTTTCTCACCAGTCCTTTTTAGTTGATCCAGAAAAAATCTCTGCCCTCAAAATTCAGGC
The DNA here is from genome assembly GCF_000747805.2 of Chaetura pelagica. NCBI lineage: Eukaryota > Metazoa > Chordata > Aves > Apodiformes > Apodidae > Chaetura > Chaetura pelagica. Next base: position 3,134,528 of record NW_009954614.1, read on the forward strand.
TTTCAAAATATGTTTACATTCAAAGTGCAGGAATTACTTAGGGTTAAAAACTGAAGCATGGATTGTAATTTGCTGTAAACATAACATTCTTTTAATAGCATTATACAAAGTGCCTCTAAGCTTCTCCAGAAACTGTAAAGTCATTCAATTCATCCTGCAGTGTTGGAAACTTCACGTGTTCTGGCTAATTGAGCGACTACTCCATGTGGATCTTTTATCTGGAAGAGCTATGCACCTATGAAAAAGATCAGTGATTGGCACATCACATTTGAAAAATAATAATAAAAGTTTTTTTTTTAATTAGCTTTCTTCTCTTTTGAAGAAAAATGGCATTTTTTCTGGTGGGTTTACTTTGTCAGGACATGCACGGATGAAAGATTTACTTACTGGAAGATTAAAACCAATTTAAAAAGCTGGAAAATTAGCTACTAGTGGAAACAAAACTTCAAAAAAGCAAACTCAAAGCTGTGTGCTACAGCTATTAGTAAAGAAAGGTGCAGAGGACTAAGTGCCAGGTGTGGTGTAGAAACCACAAGAGGCATGTGATGCAAAATGCAAGCCTTAATAACAGTTGTGCCTTTAGGCAAAAAGTCTTAATTTATCACGATACAAAACCATTTTCCAATGTTATATCCTAAAGGCCACACAGCTAGACAGTGTTTTCATGCTCCTTTTTATAACTTGGCAGTGCAGCTCACTTTCAATATTGTAAATAAAGTTATTTGTCTGTCATTGGGAGAATTTCAACATCACCAAAGTCTAATTATTTAAGATACATGAATTATTTTAGTTCAAAATTATGCCTGAATTTTAAAACAAAATACTGCTTCAGATGAGAAAAACAACAAAGCTTTGTATTTTGCAGGAAACATTTCTTGCACACAATGACATTTTATTATCTATGAAGGACTGAATTCTAATAAGTAGGATGAGTATCAAAAAATGGTTTCATTAAGCTAGCTTAGAACTGCAATCAACTTTGGGCTACTGTTGTTGAGGTATAGTGTGTGTCTTAAAAGGAAGGTGAGAAAGATGAGCCTCTGCCACCCTCACCCCCCACACACATACCTACTAAAGCAAACAGCACGTGTAAGATGTTTCAAATGGAACTATTTTGGAGGGGAAAATGGAAAAAAAAAACAAACAACAACCCAGCCCTAGAATATTTTGTGATTATATGAATGTTATGTCTAAGAAATTCTGCTCATACATTAATTCAATAACAGTACAGGGAAGATTTTTCAGGAATACTGAATATTTCAGTTTTCTTTATGTTAATAATATATCTAAGTGGTAAAAGGTACACTATCTTTTTATTTTCAATCTAGGACACAAGTGAAATTAATGCAATAAAGAAATATACAATGTCATGAATTATTCCCTCATTTGTTTTCTAAAGTTCCTCTACATTAAAGCAGGCATGGAAAAAAGATACTCCCAGGTTATCCAAGTAATGCATAACTACAGCGAAAATACTTCTGAGCATTGTTATGAACTAGGCTGCCTTATTTGCCTAAAACTGCCTGCAGCATGTAACTTACATGCAACCAGGCTTCGAGAAAGTACAGCACTGATTGTCATCTTTAAAAATGAAATATCCATATCAGAATGAAAGCAAGAGGAATCAGCTCTTGGCCAAGCCACTACATTTCAACATTTTATGTTTCCAACTTGTAAAAGAATGCATAGAAATTTATGTCTCTATGTACATACTCAGATTTTTCAGGTGTTGCACATTCCTGGTGAAGAGGTTTAAAAAATGAAAGGAAGGTTTCTCAGAAGTTATTAACTAACTTTAGAGAAAAGGTCAAAGGAGCTGCTATGAGCTCTGGCCTGGACAGTTAGTTTTTGAAGTTTTGCAAAACACACACTGTGTTAAGTAAATGCCATTAATACCAGAAATCAAAATTTTCTGGAGGATGCAGTTTGTTAGCTTATAATCACTATTATTCAGAAGCCTAAATATAAATGTTTAGTTCATACAAATAGTATTTTTGAACAACAAAAAAAAATAACATGTTATCTGGAAAATGACAGTAATTCTTACTCCCTGTGAAATACAACTTACCTACTCTAAATATGCAGGGAAGGGATAATCAAAATTCTATAAAATGAAAATGAAAGAAGGGTAACCTTCCCAATCTCCTCCGCTGGCATCATGCACATATATTTAGCAAACAAAACAAAACAAAACAAAAAAAACCAAAACACAAAAAAACCCAAGCAAACAAAACACACACACACAAGAAATAAATAAATAAATAGATAGATAGATAAATAAATAAATAAAGGATTGGATATATGTCCTTCACCCCCTGTTTGTTTTATCTAGCAGGTAGCAAGTGAGAATTAAAAAGTTGTCAAAGCTAGCTACTTATATTGGCAATAACACACTGCTTGCCAAACTGAAATGAAGATCACTCAGTGTTGCATTGTATAAAGAGCTACTATAGGTGAACCCCTTTTTTTATTTTAGCTAGAGTTTAAGGACTTGAAAATTACTAAAAAAAAAAAATCTCCTTATTATGTAGATACAAGTCTCTCTTGCTCAGTGAAAAAGCAAAAGGGTCCTCTGGCCTGAATCTTGCTTGTCAATGCAGCTGCTCAGAAACATCTTGATGCAAAATAAACAGAAACATTCACTGAAGTAGGACTGGGAATCATGATACCTGTCACTCCCAAAGAAGCTTAATTCACAGCAGGCTACTAAAACAACTGTTTCATTTTCTCCTTCTCATCCTATAAAATTTGTTGCAGCGTACTCTCAGTAGCTGAGAGTAGAAAAGCCCAGTCCCAGCCTTGCTTACCTACCCAGCCTGCAGCTTGAGGTTAGGGTACTCATTTGAATACACACCCTCCTTGCACATACTCGTGTTATGAAACACTTACTGCAAATATGTCCAACCATTCTCTGTAGTGAGAGGTAGATTTGAAAGGAGGGAGGCTGAGGAGGAGCAGAACTGTGGTCTGCCATTGAGTCAAATACACAGGACAATATCAGTCATTCTGTAGCAGTGCCTCAAAATTACTTCTCCTCCTCTTTCTTCTCATCTCCTGTCCCTTGATCCCTAGGCAGCTCTCTCTTACCCTCTGCATTGTTATTCCCATCCTGGGCTTATACCATTGACAGCTCAACAGCGGACTCCAGAATGAAACCCAAGCTAATCCCTCAAAAAAAATTGAGTCTGGGAGCTCTATCTGGATACCCCCAAGCAAGTTAAACTGTGCCCTAGCCCCACACAGAAAATGTTACACACACTTCTCTTGCCTTGCAAGACAAATCCACTCCTTCTGCTGAAATGCCTTACCAAGATATCTGAGAGAAACAATAGCCTTTGACAATGAACTGCAAGGCTTCAAGATGCCACTTTGGCCAGGAAGGAAGAAAAACATGAGAACCTTAATCCTCCTTTTTTTTTTTTTCTTTTTTCCTTTTTCTATTCCCCTCACCTCTTCCTCACTTTCATCTCTTCAAGAAACAGAAACAGAAGTATTATCCACTGACACTGAGGTGAATTTTATTGCTCAGTATATTGCTTGCCTTGAATTTGACTCTGTATTGTCCAACTTCCCTGTTTCATATGTAGGGAACTCAGTACATCTTTATGTGACAAAGTACAAATATGTTCAAACCAAAATTTGCTAATCCTAGACATGCACTTTAGCTTTGAAATCTGCTATTTTCTGATGAAAGATACACCAATGCAGAATACGAGTCCGTAAAAATTGATACCGGTGTTCACAATAATCTTACGCTAGCCTGAGACCTTTCTCATTGTCCATTCCAGAGATTTCCCTTGTACTATATTCACAGTCACAAATAAATAATGCATTGTGCAGCAGCAATGATAAAATAATAATAATAAAAAAAAATTAGGCCTGTGGCTACATAAAAAGGAAAAGTTATTTCTAAAAGATTTAAGATTTTTCAAATCCTAAACTTGTCCTAATAACACGCAACACATTCATGAAAACAGAAAGAATGAGAGAGTCAATCCTGCACACACAATATTTACAACTCCTTGTACAGTTATCAGTTTTAAAACACTGTATAAATATTTTCAAGCAGTGAACAAATAATACAGATTGCATGTGATATGCTCTCTGCAACAGAGAGAACTCTTTACCACTGTAGTAATAAAGAAGACTTTCTTTCTGCAAATTTAAAATTGCCTAAGTTCCTATTATTTATAAACTATATCCCCCTGCAGTTCATAGCATTATAATAGAAGAAACATCTTCAATTTGTTTCCTCTAATATCAGCAGACAATTCAAGAGGTAAAAATTCCAGCCAAAAAAACAAACAAACAAACAAAAGCACAGACACTAGATCACTGATGCAGTCACAGACAGAAGACAACACCCTCTACTCATGAACACCGACCCCATGATCCTATGTATGCTGTGAATAAAGATTCTACAGCATATCACTCAGATTCACTGAAATAAACTACAGTTCAATGTCCACAATTTCTAACATGTCTTACAGATGCTTGTGAAAGAAAAAGAAAAAAAAAAAAAAAAAAAAGGATGTTTCACTCAAGTGATTCTGGACATCTCATTCATCAAAGAAAAAAGAATTACAGGGGACAAATGTTACTGCTGCACAAAGCATACAGGCATAAATGACTCCTTTTGTTCGGTATATTTTGGCATATTTATACGTTCAACTCAAAATTTTACACCAAGATTAATTTTTCTGGGTCTTTTTTCACACAACGCCCCCCCCCAAACCCAGATATCTACCTTTGAAAAGCTGACATTTCTGACAACTACAAGGAACATATAGATATACAAACATGAAGCAAAACAAGACAGGAGATGGTTTGAAAAACAGTGGCTTCCTCCTTTTCTCCACATATATTTACAGCAATAACATCAGTCTCCCCCTCAACAGATGATCTCCATCATCTTCTGCCTCCACACAGTCAGGTTAGGAAGCTATCAAGCACATTCTACCCAGCAGGAAGAATAAAGCTAATGAGCCCTTATTGACCACTGGGCTGCTCTGAGCCAGTTTCCCTAACCCCAAACATCCTTCTTCTCTCTCTGTTTATAATTTGGTCTGTATGTAGGTAGTATGTGTAATAATGCAGCATGTAATGAAAGGCTTGATTTTGATTCTTTATTGCAGGCAACAGGTACAACAGTTCCCAAAATGAATTAACAGTATTTCAAAACAACCACTAAATTTAACTTCTCTCTAAAAATAATGACCATGAAGCTCAAGGAAAGAGACAGGGGTTTTTTGTTTGTTTGTTTTTTTGGGTTTTTTTTACAGCATTAATGTTATAGTCTACTTTGCTTTTCTCTATTTTCATGTATTGTCATATGCAACAGTCAATGATGAGGGTGGGAAATTAAAAGTTAATACTAGCCAATTGCCAGGAACTGAAGTAGACGTTTTCAGGAGAAAAAAAATCGAACAAAACCAACAATAGTGGGATACAGTGCATTATAAAAAGTAGTGCTATGAAAAACAAATCAGATTTTATTTTTGTAAGTAGCTGAATTTCTGAATACATTTGGATTGAATGTCAGATCATTTCTCTTGAAATAAAAAATATTCATCAATACAAAGCTGTTAAACATGTCTTTAATTTCTGGAGCCAATCTCAGTATAATTTCTGCTTGCCACGTGACAAGAAGGAACAACTGCTAGCTTGCAGACTAATTTTTATTAAGCACAGTTTTCTTATCCTGAAGGCTAACAATTTTCTACATCAACTGAGCAAAGGTTAGTATTTATGCCCTTCTGAATCCTACATACACTACCTTCCCATAGTAGATTGAGGAATTTCCAAAACTTAAAGCTATTTTGAGCAGTTTCCACAGCCTCTCTTTGTAACACCTTCTTAACTGTGATTTCCTAATCACTATGCAGAAGATTTCACTGCCTAATTAAAGGACTGGTGCAGTGATGAAGATAAAGAATACAGAGCAGGGCTGCAAGCTAATCTACAAGCAAAACACAGGAGCTACTTGTCAAGAGTAAGGGCATATTTTATCGACAGCTGTGTCCAATACCAATGAGTTATGTAGTAAAGGTTTAATATTAATGCATTTCAGTCTATCCCATTACTTACTTGTTATACATATGTAGGGTATTTCCAATTCTCTCACTATCCTTTCTTATTATAATGCAATTAACATTTTAACCCCTCTGAAAACCCTTTTTTTCCCATCATTGCAGACTTCCACAGACAGTGCTCAACACAGCTGTTGGTCTCAACAGTTGAGTTTTTGGCCAGTAAGATGCAGGTTGGGTGTGTCAGTCTTGGTGATGAGTGAATCTGCAGGCCAAATTCATTACTTGCATCTTTGAAAATTTCTTTTCCTTTATATGTTTCTCCATATGTAGATTTGTCTAAGCAGGTATGTCTATTTATACCACTGTTCCCAAAAAGGATATAAATATTGAAATAGTCACCTTAATAATATTATACACTGAACACATTACGTAACGTTATGTAAAACAACTATTTTTAGAGTATGAGGTTACCAATTTAAGCATAAACATTATGTTTCTTTGTACAAACATGTTTCAGCTCACCTGAGAGCTGAGCAGCCTTCATTCAAGTCATCCATTCCCTTCATAGGATCCTACCCACTTATAGCAGAACTGCCACCTGAGAAAGAGTGTTCCTGTTCCATCCACATCACACCTGATAGGGGAGCTCGTATCTGTATAGTGAGGAGGAAAGAGGCAATAACCATAGAAAAATAATCTTATAGCTGAAACCAGCAGGGTCTATCCTAGCTATACAACGAAATAAAAAAAAAGTTTAATCAAATTCCTCTTCATGGCTACTAATTGCCTGTTTCTTATTTGGAGAAAAT
>NW_009954614.1:3141401-3144386 GCF_000747805.2 Chaetura pelagica
GGCATTCTCAACAGCAAAACAAACACAGCGAATTCTGTTATCAGCACAGAAACCTCTATGCAACCATGCCCTAGGCATGTCAAACTGAAGACCCAAATGATGTTTTTAAATTGTAGGGCTTGCATTATCATGGCCAAGTTAGCCCTATAGAACTTAATAGTAATATGGCTTGCAATCACAGAGGTATTTTAAAACTGAGTTTGTCAGTGGTTTGTAAATCATTAGGACTTAAATAGACAAATGTATATATATTTTACAATAAAATTATCTTACAACAGGAAAACTCAAGTCTGCTTCCACACAAGCTTTGAGGTGCTCGTGCTCTCTGCTCCCCCTTTTTCTCATGCTTTGAAATTTTTCAGTGGAAACGGAGCAGCCTGTCAGGACCCTGAGTGCATCCTGCCTCCTGGGGCTCTGGCTAGCTCTGCTCAGAGCACAGCTGGTGACCTCAAAGGCAGCCACTGTGAGGAAAGTAAGAAGAAACGTCCAAAAGGGCCACCCTCCCTTTCCTTGGCAGCTGCTTTTATGCCAAGTCTCTGACCCTGGATCCTTGCCCAAGCTGTGCTGCTGCTGTACCACAGCCCTGCTGGTGCCTGGCATGAATCCTGCTGAGTTAGACCCCAACCTGACCCAGTCTTGGCCCTCCTGGTCTTTACAGACACAGTAGATGATCAGGACCCTTGGCTGAACCTGGTTACATTCACCAGGCCTGTCAGCCTTGCTTTGCCTTGCTGGCTGCTGCAGTACAGAGCCATGCTCACTGAGGGCACTGCCCTGCCTGCTGTGCTACCCCCAGCTCTGAGACTGGGACCTAGTGGTTCCCCTCAACTCTAGCATAATGGAGCCTGACCCCAAGCCTCTTCCAAACTCTGCTCCCCAGCCACAATGCCATGGTCACCCACAGCTCCTTTGCTGCCCTCTACTACTGTACCAACCCCACCTGAGGCTGCAAGGGACTCCCAGCCCAGTCCAGGTTTGGCAGTAGTCTCTGGTGGCACCTGGCTTGAGGTATTGGCAGTATCCCGACCTCAACAATACCTTGTTGGTAGTTACAAAGTTATCCCCAAAATACTGTACTTACAGATATGAAAACTCATCCCCCCAAAAAGTGAGATATAAACCTAGGTTTCCCGTAGCCCGAGTACCTATCTAAGACCTAGAAGGTAAGATTGTAGGCAAGAGAACAGTGGTTTTACCATCCCAACATGAGAGAAGCCAGAACCATGCTCCTTTCCTGGAGAAATAAATAAAGACTTTAGGTAATCACCCCAAATCTGTTTTTTGTCAATACGACAAGAGCAGTAGAAGCACCTGGGTTCAAACCTGACACATATAAGCATCCCTTCTACAAACAAGCATTCGTAGTCAACCTGTGGCAGTGGTGGACTGCCTCCTGACTGCTGCATAAGGCACCAGAAACTATATCTAATTATGGCACAGTAAATTAGGCTCATTCTGACAAGCTTTGACTACTGCAAGTATTCATGCAATCTAAATGAGCCTAGGATTCCCCACTCTGTACAAAAGCCTGTAGCAGCAACACCCCAAGGAGTCTGTACACTGAAAAGGGAATTTCACTCAGGGTTTTACAAGCTAAGCTGAGAGACAGACACCTACAAATTAGGCATAATAATGCTAAATAGCAAAATAAGTGTGTTCCTTTGTGGATCTAGTGGTAAGATAAAACACCTGAAAGACCTGGGAAAAGCACGTGAGGAAATGAATAATTCTGTGTTCAGTGTGAGGACTGGATTGTGCACTGTAAATATTACATGCAGTCATGAGTTGATGAGGACAGTGAAGTTCGAAGGAAATGCCGAACAGAGCTCATTCAGTACTCAGAATAAGTTAAAGGTTGTGCAGAAATAGTAAGTCTTTGAGCAGGTATTTAAAGACCGCACGAGTGCACCTGCCTGAAGGGGACAAATCAGTGTTGCCTAGGCAATCTTCATCACAGCATTTCCTAGCCTGCCAGTGCTTGGCTTGCAACCTTGAAGTAGCCTTAGCATATGTTAATTTTCATTCCCTTTAATGTCATATTATATCAACAATTTCTATATTAAGGTTGACTTCAGATATTTGTATGTAAAAAACCGAATTATCCTCTTTGTTTTATTTGAAAGATACATTATATCACCTTCCTCGCTCAAAGGACATGCTCTAATTAAAGATTGAATTTTCTCAGGATTTTAACTAAATCTGTCACTTAGCTTAAGAATTAAAAAATAATTAAAGATATGGTCTCATAAGAATTGTCCTTCTGTGCCTGCTCACTTCTGTCTGAGTCTTTTCACTAAAAACCTGCTAGTTTTCCATTGTTTCCCCTTGCTGCATACTTTGGAAATACTTTGAAATAATGAATGCACATGGGAAAATGATGTTGTTCATAAAAAACAATTTTTTTCCTCCATTATAGTCAGAATTCCGAGTCTTTTTTTTTAAGAAATAGTATTATTGCCGTCCTGACCCCAGCTGAGGAAGGCAATTGCTTGTCTACAGGCAATTTTGTCAGGGTGTAGGTAGTGTCTACAATAAAATAACATGCTCTTCATTTCTACTAATAGCTCAGAAGACACAGGAAATCTTTGGGGAAGATGGTTGCTATTTCATTGAAGCATACAATGGCACATGCACTACTGGTAAGCAAGAATGGCTGATGTTCCCACTTCTTAGAGCCAGACTGCTCTGGAAGATGGCTGCCATTTCATGACGAAGATCCACTGAAGAGCTCAGTTATTAAATGTTTTCATTTCACAAAATAAACGAAATACCAAACTTCTGAGTTTTACTATTTACTGTAAATAACATAAAAATAGATGAATGAAATACCACCCTAGATCTTTTATCTATGTGAAAGAAATTGTTTCTGCATGCATTTTACAGAAATTTCAGCACATTTAACCCAGCTAATCTCTTGTCCTAGATACTTGCTACTGGCAGGATAGCAAATGAATGACCTCACTTTACAAGGGTGTACCTTCTGAT
>NW_009954614.1:3144443-3153802 GCF_000747805.2 Chaetura pelagica
CAGGTATTTTATGGATGATTCTTTCATCAACTAATAGCAAAAATTAAATGAAACTGCAATCCTAGAAGAAAAAAAAAATAAAATGTTTCCTATTGTCTCAAAAAAAAATCAAAAAATAGGACCCAATACCAATGACCTTAAAAAGCTAGGAAATATATATATAAACATTAACAATGTAGAACATTTGCACCAATAGTGAGAAAATGCATTTATTCTCACAAGGAAATTTCTGCTTTGCTTACAAAAAAAAACAACAAAAAAAAAAACAACAAAACACTAACAAAAAAGGTGAGCAAATTAGCCACATATTATCACTACATTCTTGACCTGTGCAAAGAGAGTCAATTCTGATGATTTATCAGTGTCTGAAAGGTTGAAATTCACCTGTCTGTTATTCTGTAAAAGAAGAAAAGTTAATGTCACAAATACATGCAGCAGAAGAATCACAAAATCATAGGACTATAGAATGCCAGGTTGAAAGGGACCTCAAGGTTCATCTGGTCCAACCTTTCTAAGAATTACTATAGTTTATATGAGATGGCTCAGCACCCTGTCAAGCTGAAATTTAAAACTGCCCAATGTGGGGAAATCCACCACTTGGGAGACTATTCACCATCACTGTCCTCATGGTGAAAAATTTATCTCGTGTCCAGTTGGAATCTCCCTAGGACCAACTTCTGCCCATTACCCCTTGTCTTTTCCATGAGGTTCCTTGTAAATAAGGAGTCTCCATTTTCTTGGAATTCTTCTTTATAGTATTGTCTTAGTTTAGAAATGTAGTTGATAAAAAAAGTCATCGTCTCTATCTCAGTTCGTATCTCTCTCATATGATGAGCTAACGATGCCTTACAGAAACTCCACTAACTTTTCCCTTTCCTCTAGTAAAACAAGGAAATGCAGTGCAATGGTAAAAAGCTCTTGGTTTCCTAAAACTTTTCCCATTATTTACCATAATCTTTCTATATGCCTATACATTCCCCTCCTTTTCCTAATATAATCACTTCCAGTTTTCTTAAAACAGCCATCCCAAAACAAGAACAAAAGTTCCTGTGGCAAGTTCATGATGGTTCAAAGCTCGCTCTTTCTTTTTTCCTGTCTTTAAGAAATTGATAGAAACATAATTACCTTGGAGACCTCTAGCCTTCTGTCAAACCTGACTGAAATCAGTCAATAGCTTCAAATGTTTTCAGAGAAAGAGTCATATAAAAGCAATAAACACTGAATAAACTATTATTTAAAAAAAAAAAAGCAAAAACTCTACTAAAAAAATTAAACCAATAATGAAAAAAATGGTAGTGTTAACAAGTAAAATGGGAACTGTCTTGTCTCTGAGCTGTTTCAGAAGTTTGAATTTCAAAAAAATTCCTTACTCCAAGAGACAGATTAATTTGAAAGAAATCAATTTTAATGAGCACTATGAGAAGACTATGAACAAGATTCGTTTTCATAAAGTAGTCTGAACTTCCAACTTTTCCTCATGATATTCCATTACTTTTTACATATGTAATGTTATTTTATTAGATGTTCTTAAAAAGAAATAATAAATAAATAAATAGATTAACAAATGAATAAATCATAACCCAAACTTACCCTTCTGGTTGCTTTTAGAACCAGACTACATGTAACCAATTTTTAAATATTTTTTTCTAAATTTGAAATTCTTAATTTCAAAGTTAAAATAATGTTGATGAAACTCCATCCAAGATGAACCTTTCCTCAAATCATAGTGCTCTTACATGACAGAAACATCCCAAAATCTGTGAAGATAAATCTTGTCTTTGAAATTACTCAAAGCCTTAATTAAGTCTTAATATATACTGTCAGTTTTAACTGAAATAATAGACGAGATTTTAACATAATCTGAAGAAAACTGCTGGCACCTGCCTCTGTTACTGTCACAGTTAAATTGACATGGTAATTTTAAAAATAATGGATTCCCTAAGTCAGTTAAAAAATGCCTTGCACCCACCATTTAGAAACTTTTCTTCAGAGAAGTAAGCAGGTTACTATGAATTCACTAGTACAAATGAGCTAATATGTCTTCTGCTGGTTCAACGTGGAAGTAAAAGTTGGGTGGCAGGGTTAAGTAAACAAATAAATCTGAAAAAGTAATACTTAATATTTCTCTCTTGAAAAAATATTCTTTTGCTACAGTTATAACTGCAAATATTTTACTTTTTCATTATTTTTGTTTTTGTTTTGTTTTGTTTTTTCCTCATGGCTGCAGGAAAAAAAACAAAACTATCATCATTTTTATTAAAGGTGCATTTCGGTATTAGATTTATATACTGTGCTAAAAACCTACACTCAGTATTACACATGCTATGAGAAAGATGACTGCATAATACAGACAACTAAACAGCTAGAACTGCAGGTCACCCTCCGTATCAACTAGTACCCAAAAGGCCATGCCTAGTTTATAAGAGAAACAAAAAAAAAATCTGCTAATCTCTAGCCACTGTGGGAGCCCCAGCACACCTGCTGCTTTCAGGTATGCTTTTCTCCTTCTCTCCATACCCACACGCAAACCAAGGAGAAAAAACTGCTGCAGCTTGTTGACTGATGGACTCTGCTGTCCATCATCATATCAACCCAGCCTCTTTAGATTCCTCTGTGTTGGATTGGCTGAGCACTGCCACACACAGCACAGCATCACATCTGAATCCTCTACAGCAATGTCAACTGGCTCATGAGCCAATCCTCCTCCATGGACATGTCACCATCTCCATGAGTGAGCTGACCAGATGATGTTCCATTGTGCCCCTGCTCTCTCCTTCTTTCCTCTCATCTGACACCTATTTCAGATACTGCTGGCATTGTCTACGTTAAGAAATCAATGGCCGGCAGCTTCTAATGAGAGCTAGATCTCTGTTGGTCCAAAGTTCTCCTAAACGTTTCTTATACAACAGCTAAGAGCTTTTATCCAAAATAGCACTGAAAAAGACTTCCTGCATGTGAACTTAATGATGGTGAAATGAAACTAAGTTATAAATAGTGGCAGAGAATGTGTGACACCAATAAAAGTTTGATTTAGAAATTGTTACACTTCTCTTCTGGAAAGTCACCAGGTGCTGGTTTCAAAGCCTGTTTTAAGATTTTCATGTTTTGTGCCTATCAGCTATCACTGTTACAGACAAATTTCACTATTTTAGCTGCAAAAAGGATTAAAATGGAATGTAATAATTTCAAGTACTTCAGAAGTAGTTTGGAGCTCTAGTTGCTCAATCACTTGATAAGACTAGAGAAAATATTTGAACACTCAAGGAAGGTAACAGCTGTATGGATAATAAAATGCCATGACTCATAGCCCTTTTTCACGGGTAAGATTTTTTGTTGTTGTTGTTTTGCAAAAACAAAACAAGAAATTTACAACTGAAAACACCTGCAAAGATTTCAGCTCCTCTGGGTTGAGTCAAACCCCAGTGGGGGGATGGTCTCTAGAACCTGACCTGACCCTGAAGTCTGGAAATTCTTTCAGGTTATGCAAATGCACCAGACATCTAGGCATGAAGTTTTATAAAGACACTTTAAATGAAAACAAACTTCACAGTCTACCTATGATACGAAATTTATTACTCCATCTTCATGAGGATTTATGGGTGATGACAAAACATAGCACAGGCTCATTTCTCTTTTCAGCTTCTAAAGAAAATAAACAGGACCAACTAACTCAACAGGAAAAAGAGAGCTGTAATTCAAGCAGTGGGAATAAGGTGTGGATATCCTCTTACATCCAAATGCTCCATGAGCATAAGAAGCTAAAGTCAGTATTAATGACTAAGATTCCTCCACGATTAGGGAGCTATGTAAGTCCCTTCTAGTAAGGAAAAAAATAGTTGCTAGACACTCAATTTGTCATTGACTTGACTGACTGGAGAAACAGAAAAGAGAGTACTGGTGTGCACGGGTACCTCTACATGTCTGCATTTCTGTGTATGTGTGTGTACGTGTCTGTGTGTAAGTCTTGCATGCTTTATTCATAATTTTTTTTTTTTTTCCTAATTCCATAGGTAAAGGTGAAATGAAAGCTATTCTGCTTTTGTTGTGGCCTTCTTATACTTAAGTCTTGATTATTGTTGTTGCTTCATGTCACATCTATAGTATGTGGCACATACTGCATGTATCCAGCATGAACGTTTCATTAATATTGGGGAAGCAATGTGCATATTTCAGATGACACATGACTGATGTGTTTGGAGATCTGGGTTTATTATGTACTTGCAACATTCATCTATGACCAGAAAGCTGGCATTTCCCCCTATTGAACTGACTAAAGTCAAAGAAGGAAAACAAATGTGCATTTTGAATGTATCTGATCTGTTACTGAAACAGTGAATTAATGTACTGTCAGGTTTGTTTTCTACTGTCTTTCCACAAAGAGAGAGCACAGAGATAAATAAAAAAAAATAAAATAAAAAAAAAAATCAAAACTCTTCTGTATTTCCTTCAAAATATAGAAGTTTCTTTTAAAAAAACTTTTCATACACTACACCATTACTAGGTTTGTAGTAGTACAATTTGTTTTAATATCACTTGGAATCTCCAGTTCTCTAGAGCATCTCTATTTTATTATTTACTGTCTCCAAATGATTAAGTAGCTTTAATTGATAATAATATAACATGTTAGTTAGCAAACAGTTGTTAAGATGGGAACCTGGGTGAGTATTTGTTGCCACCTCATTTTTGCTGTAACAATGCCCAATTCTAGAAAGATGGTTTACTTTGATTTCCCTCCTTCATAGCAAACATATAATGCAGCTTTTCTGTGGTCCCTCCAATTTTTCCTACTGCTAAATGAAAATTCTACCACCTGGAGAGATGCTTACTTGGTAGATAAATCTCTGGAACTTGATAAATTGCTAAATGTTAAAGGTAAAAAAAAGCCAAAACACCCACAACCCAAAACCAAACAAACATATTGCTAAGTCAACTGGTCTAATTGTGAAAATTCCTCATTACAGTTTCTCAAGTGTACCTGTTTCCCATTCAGTGGCATATCTGTGGTATTACAGCTACTGTAGCTCCATTTTCAGCCCTTATTTAAAGGGTACAATTTGCAGGGCAGAAAACACTACTTTCCTCTTTCCTCCTTTCATCATTTATAGATGTTGCAGTGAGAAAACCAGAAAGCATATAGTCTGCTTATGGTTCATAATATTTATTTAGCATATTTTAAGTGTAGTAACCCTCTGAAATGAAACAATTCTGTCACAAGGGGTAATATTTCACAGTCATAAAAAAAGCATGTAAGTACATCTCAATTCACATTATGCACAGATGCTGCTGAAAAATCAAACCCACATGCAGCATTCGGAAAAAAGTTTCTTAATCCCTCAATAGCAGACCTAGTAAATTAACAGCATGCATTGATAAACAAAAACAGATTTCAGAAAAAAACTACATGATATAACTATCTGCCACCAATTGTCAAAAAAGTAAAGTAAAGTAGATATGTCTTGGAATTAGTAAGCAGTCTCCAATGAAACAGCTAATTCTAATTTTAAACGAGGCCACAGGTGTTAGTTACCTAAATGCCTTTCTGTGTGGCAGCTGCTTGTTGATTGGTTTTGGTTCGCTCACATCAAGGAACCCATCACAATTATCATCTTTGTTGGTGGTCTTGGCGTAAGCTGAGAACTGATCAGCCATCTAAGCTCCCTCTGTTGTGTAGCATGTTGATGAGGTTTGCTCATGCTGTACTTGCTTGTTCAGTGGTTCAATAGTTGATTTTAATTCCCATGCTTTACTATCCAGTAAACTTACATCCCCTTCAAAATATATATTCCTATCTAATCTGGTCTGCCTCAATTAATCACTGTGGATTTAAACAGTGTCCTAGTCCTTGAAACTGAAAATGGGAGGTCAGCATCCACAATTTGCAATTCTTACCTCAGAGGTCAGAATTTTTTAGAACAGAAAATTTGGAATGGCCAGCACAACTAAATAAGAGATGTGAAGATATTCTTCAGAAAAAGGCAACAATGAATCATCTGTAAAAAACAGTGTCATGACCATACAGACTACGTAGTATTTTCCTAAATAGAAATGCTGTAACATACAATGCAAACATTCACAGATTAGAGGTGGAGGAGAGAAAATTTAAAAAGGTCATTGTCTTCGTTCAGGAATGGATCAGAAAGACTATTTCAATTTAATCTAGAGACACCAATCTGTATAAAGACTGATCCCTCTTCTACATTACTATTGCCATCACTTTAAAAGTTACACTTTTGCTTTCCTAAGTGGTAGCATTTAATCTGTTTCCTACACACAGTAATAAAATACTGCATACACAGACACACATTATGTATACATACACACACATATAGCATAGAGTAGCATATGAAGAACTGTGTTATTCCATGGTCTTGACTCATAATTACTGAAATTGTTGCCTTCAACTGAAATTCATCCTTACCTTTCACCTCATTCTATTTACACTGATATCTCCAACCATAATCTCATTTATGTGTAAATATAAGAATGCTAAGTGATTGTGTTCTGTTTCATAGATATTCCCTGACATGACTTTAAGGCATTTTTAATGTTCCCATCATCAGAACTTCTCCAACAGTCTCTATTTTCATGAAATACACAAATTGTAAGAAAATACATTATTCAGTGGTACTTGTCAATCTTCTCTTTCAAAAGCAAAGAAAGATTCTCAGAATATTAAAAAAAAAATAAATAAATAAAAAAATTAAAATAAAATATAATAAAAAAAAGAAGAAGCAGAAATCATATGTACTCATGTACATGTATTAAAGACTAGTGTTATTGAACTCAAGCCTTCACACCTGGTAAGTTGTAGCTATAAACATGTGGATTCCATCTTAGCTCTCATGCTTCTCAAATGAGGATAGTGCCACCTATATGCTCTGAAACAATGTCGTGAAAACAACTCAGTTGTCACATATGAATGCATGAAATTTGTGAAGTGTAATATATGTGGTTAGTATCACTCTAGTGAGAGTCTCGATTTTCCACACAGACAGCTCTGCGGTGTACTTTCTCATTAATGGTACAATTTAACTTTGCATGATGGGTTTGGCTGTTGCCCTGTTAGTTATTTTATGATGTTTAAAGATTTCCCATGATTTATAATATTTTTATTTTCTATATGCTTACTTGATCAATTACCACTTCTGGTTCATGATCATCCGAGATTGTCACAGTTCTACGCAAGCCCCCTCAATGAAATTGCTTTGGAAGAAAAGAACAAAGACACTAACTAGGAAAAAATTATACTATTATTGTCATTTCCTTATCTCAAATGTTCAACCATCAACAACAAATGGGAGTAATATGAAAAACATCACCATGTTCAAATACAAATAAATTAAGTTTAAAATATCACTTTGGGAAAATTAAAGTATGTAAATTAGTAAAAAAAAAAAAAAAAAGTTTTAATGACATGGAAAATTACTAAAAGGATGAATTTCTGTATTCAGTGATGGGATCTCAATTTAGTGGCAGTAGTACACTAGCAAATACAAAGCTAACCACTTTCAAAGGGCAAAGTAGTATATTTTAGGCAAACACAAACAGACCAGAGGTCATGATTCAATTTCCCAGCTTGATTGCTAGGATTTACTTGATACTCAGTGCTCCTTACCGTCCTGGGGTTTTTTTGCCACAATCAGTCCTTTTCCCCTCCTCTGTTCTCATCCATTCACTGGACTTCTGTCTCTTTTTACCTTTCTCTTAGACTGCTTTTAACACAACTTTCTTGAGTGGCTCTGTGGCAATGCTGTACAGACAGAGATGAAAGACTGCAGATTTACCACTTCTACTTGCAAGTGGGGAACCCTCCCCACCTATTTATCTCCCTGCCGGAACTGTTTATGAATTTTCCACCAAATGGTTGCCCCACCAGACTGTGAGGGGCTGTCACAACTGAGCCAAGGTGCTTCAACTGTCAAAATGAAATACATTGAGGGACCATTCCTGACAGTTTTCCTTCCTGGTCCTTTGACATATGTCTACCAGACTGAGGAATTTAATGTCCCAATCTCCTAAAAATTCACCACCTCAGCTGACAGCATTAGTGGAAGCTGCCAGCTCCCAAGTGCCAAGCCTCATACCACAGATGTCAAAGGTGGACTTCCCAGGTCTCCCAGCAGCCTCCCTGGTGCAGCCAGGAGTGTGGAATCACTTCATTTTTACAAAAGGATTTCCTCTTCTCCATCATGCTTTCCTCTTTCTTCCCAAATTCTAAACCACAGGGACTAGCAATTTTTTTTTTTTTTTTTTTTCTTTATAGCAAAACCATGCTGAGTGGCTCTGCAACCACACACTCATCAGAAAGACCAAAAAAGCCCAGTTGGAGAAGAGGAAAACTTTCTACATTGCAGAACTTTTTATTACACCTATTTACAACTAGAAAGAAAGTAGAAGCTCTTTCTCTAATGCTCCTTCCCCCTCACTTCAAAAGCCAGGTCTTAAGTGCATGAAGTTGCTTTATTTCCACACATCTTTTAGCAAATCTGGATGGCTGTCACATAATTACTAGAGGTTAAAATAGCAGGGCTAGCAATAGAGATAACAAACTAAATCTTGTTTGAGAAATCTCGGTATTCCTTCTGTCATGCAGAATCAACTTTATCAGTCATTAACCTTGTAACCTAAGCTACTTACTACACCTGTACGCTTTCAAATATAATCACAGGAGTTTGTTTTGACCTTTAAATAACTGGAAAAAGGGTACTTGAGAGGCATTTTCTCTGTTGTGTGATTTTGCTGCAGTAAAAATTGTGCTAGGGCTCTGTCAATTTAGTAAAGTGGGACCTCCTAGAAGGGCTTTCACTGTCAAAGCCCCTTGACTCTGAAAGTGAATGCCCCTTTAGCTTTCCATCCTGGATTTATCGACTCTCTTGTAATGATACCAGGTTGCCTTCTCTACTAGGAAACTGAAGGAGGACTTCAAACAACAAAAACAGGGGTTGATATTTTGAGCAGCTTAAAGAATCATAGAATGGTTAAGGTTGGAATGGACCCTAAAGATCATCAGGTTCCAATCTTCCTGCTATGAGCAGGGACAACGGGGGAAGGAAGGAAAGGAGTGAGGGAAGGAGGGAAGGAGGGAGAGAGGAAGATTATTGGTTGTTATTCTTACAGGCAGTTGAGTCCTTTCAATGAATCTCTGTAATACCAAAATAAAGCATGGTAACATTTCATGTTATTCTTTCAGACTGCATAAGCAAAAAATACAATTAGAATGAAGTTGTTTAATGTAAAAGTAAGCATTTATTTGATTGGGATCATGGCATGATACAGAAACCAGTCCAAACCTACATATTTTAAAGGAACTAAGTCTTGTTGCAAGTTTAGATTTTTGGTCTAAGATGAGATGACATGAA